>NW_021319729.1:211595-271073 GCF_001605985.2 Dendrobium catenatum | reverse complement strand
TGATAAGGCTTTGGATATGAATTCGGCAATCATACTCCATGAGTATCATAACTAGATTATTTAGTTGAACTCTACCTCGTTCGCTCGGGGCCGTGTCGAGTTCTCTTTAGAATCTAGTCGTGATATTCAAGACGAATTACATAATTCTAAGCCTGAACATCGTTGTGGAATTTTATTTTCGCGTTTCGGGGTGATATACTTTTCCGAGCGAGTTGATTCGACTTCTAGAATTAGAATTAAATCTCAATTTCAAAATTCCCAAAGAAAACTAATATTTTCAAAACCTGTTTTCAAAATTCCACCAACAGTGGTTAAAAAATCTTGTGATTACATATTTTAGGACCAGTGATAAAATTCTCTAAAAAGGTTTTAAACAATCCAAGAAGTTTTTATTAATAACCATTTTACCCCCCTCTTGGTTAGCCTTGTGACAATTCTAAAATTCTAATAACTAACACATACTTTCAAATGGTATTAGAGATAATTTTAAAAGTTAAAGTTTAGACTACTTTTTGAAAAATGATCATAGCTAATTTTGTAAACCTGAATACTCTTAAAGGATATTTGACCACTTGACCACCTTTATTCGATAACATTCATTTTGATTTTTGGAAAACTCACATATCTACTTTTTCTGCAATCACTTTACTATTGCATGTGGATATTAATACAAGAAGGTTACACCAAACCTACTAGAATTATAGATGGCATTAGAAATGAAACACCATTTATTTAATGGATGATAGAAGAAAAAGATTTAGCATAATTAATTGCCAGATGTTTAAAAAGTTTCTTTGTGCTTTGAAATCTATGAATTATATATGTGCTTCCACTTGTAAAACTGGAAAAGAAATCTGGCATAGACTTTTCATAACTTATAAGGGGACAAACAAGGTAAAATAATCTAGATTGAACATTTTATTACATGACTATGAACTATTTTGCATGAAACTAAATGAGTTAATTTCTAATATATATATATATTAGGTTTACTCAAATTATTACCTCATTATATGCTTTAGGTAGAGAACTTACTCATTCATAAAAAGTTAACAAAATATTACGCTATTTATCTACTACTTATGATGTAAAGATAACTATCATAATTTTGTCTAAATATATGAATGCATATTTTATTGATAACGTGACTGGATCACTGATTGTTTATGAGCAAGTAGTGAATCAATGGAAGATTGATGTATGTGACAAACGAAAAGAGAAAAATATAGCTTTGAAAGTTGATGATTCAGAGAGTGATCGATCAATGCCAGAGGATGAAGAACATATTACACTTATGACTAAACATTCAAAAGTTTCCTTAAGAGAAAGAAACAAAGACATCAACATTAGAACAAATATAAGTTTAATAAGAATCCAAAAGTTTATAATAAAGTTATTTTTTATAAGTGCAGAAAGCCTGGACATATAAAGATAGAAGACACAAATCTCATCGCTAATCCTAACAAGGAAAAGGTTGATGTGAAAACTAATATTAGGAAGGACAAGAAAAGAATGCAAATAGCTTTCTAGGCTGACTCAGCTTCAGATTCTTTAGATATAGAAGCAGAAGAGGAGGTTACAAATTTGTGTTTAATGATAAAAAAACTTGATTATTAAGATCAAGAGGAGATTTGTGACCTATCTTATAATGAATTATTTAAAGTTTCTGAGAAAATTCATAATGCATATAGGAAACTAAAAAAATTGCATGCTAACCTTAACATCGAGTATTTGAATCTACAAAAAGAGAATGAAAATATGAGGAATGATCATGAAAACATAGATAATAATCACATGTTTTTTTGTTAGATGAATTTGATGATTGAATAAGAAGTATAAATTATTGAAAATATCTTATAATGATCTTGAAAATGATTCTAAAGTGTTTATAGTTGAATCTGATCAAAGGGAATATGATTTGAGGATTGAAAATTCAATTTTGGAAAATATAAACTCATATCTTTAGGTAAAGTTTGGAGCTTTTGAGGAAAATAAAATAGTTCCCACAATTGAACAATTTTACAATCATAATCAAAAGCTTACAAGATCAAAACTTAGGAAAAGATATTATAACTCATATAAATTAGTAAATAATTTTCCTAGTGTTAAATGCTTTTCATGTGGAATGATGGGGCATGCTTCTCACACATGCACTATTTAAAGTAGAACACATTTAGCAAGGACACCTAAGAGGCATTAATCACATAATTTTTTTTTAATTACAAGCTGCATTATAAGACAAAATGGGGTTGATGAGTTGCATGGAGATAGGGTAAATAATATGTACATGCTTGATTTAAATTGTGTTAAATCTTCTAATGTTTTTTTGTGTAAAAATTATTACAGATGAATCTTGGTTATGGAATAGAAGATTTTGTCATACAAGCATAAAAAATCTTAGAAAGATTATCGAGAAGTAATTGGTAAGAGATATACCCAAATTAGACTTCACTAAAGATCAACTATATAAAGCATGACAATTAAGAAAATAAGTCAAGTACTCCTTTCATTTAACTAATGATTATAGAACTAGCAAATCATTAGATGTTGCAAATGATTTCAGGGAATATAATATTGATGATAGCAAACATTTATGTTTTTCTACGACTGCCTTGCCTACTAACATTTCAGGTCCACAAGATCAAATTACAAATCAAATTAGTTGAAGATTAGATAGATTAGGACTGAGTCAGTATGTAATGTACGTCAAGTGTATTTTACCTTTTCTTGAGTCCATTATAATATTTTGTGTCTTGATGCTAAGTAACCTTGCATACACACACTTGGGGAAAAAATTATATATATTTATTAGTGTTTTCTACTTTGATCACATTGTCTGGGACGATCCAAAAATCATCCTGAATGATTAATTAAAAATAGAAACTCTAATCAGGGCATCTTGGTTAAGGCAGCCGCAATTAAGCCAATCGTTTTGGATGATATTAATATCATCCGAGACGATGGGCTTCCGAGACGATGGGCTCAAATATGAAAGAATTATCCACAAGATCTATTTAGGCATCTATTATTTCTAGACAATGGCCAAGACATCATCTTAGACGATGTAGTGTAATTATGCCTAAATTAATCTAGTAATTAAGGAAAGCAATTAAGGTTTGATTTCTCAATTATATCATCTTGGATGATCGCAAGATCATCCAGAATAATCAGTTCACAAACCTTAGTTCTTTCTAGACGATCAATAATCGTCTTGGCTCCATTCACAGCGATGCTCTGGATAATATGTACTGAATTGAAATAATCGTTCAGGATGATCATAAAATCAGCCTAGACGATCAAGTTATTTTTTCATCATCTAAACATCCATTTAGGGCGATGTTCTGGATGATATTTATCATTTTGTACTAATCAGCAAGGACGATCTAGTTATTTTTTCATCATCTAGACATCCATCCAAGGTGATGGTCTAGATGATATTTGATTACTTGAACTAATCATACATGACGATATCCTATTATCCTGGATGATCTGAACAAAGTAACCTTCTAATAGTCCATACTCTTCCAAATCGTCCTATCTGATTGAGCTAAATTTAAACTAATCATACATGATGATTGGTAGATCGTCTTTGAAGATATTTAACAATTAGTTGCTAATTAGGGCTAATTTGGAGCCCTTGTTAAAAAGATCTATTATTTTCTCAAGAAAAAAATCTTTTGTTGTTGTCCTAACCTGAGAGAGCTAAGAGGAGAGGGAGAACAAGGAAGAGAGAGAGAGGATCTTGTGAGGGAGAGTTTGTGAGTGATTTAATAAAGGTTTCTCCAAGAAAAGATCCGAGTCGTCTTCTCTGGTCATCATCCCTGGTTCCTTGGAGGTTTGAGAGAGGTATACTTTAGCAACTGATTAAGGTTCTCTGCAAGCTTCTGGAGGTAGTAAAAGGAGTTAGGTTCTCTGAATGCTTCTGGATGAAGCAAAAGGAGTTGGGTTCTCTGGCTGCTTCAGGAGGAAATAAAAGGAGTTGGGTCCTCTGCCTCATCGGGGTTGGTGGAAAGGCGTTTTTGTACAAGATCCTCTAACTTACTATTGCGGAAAAATAAGAGACACTTAGTTTAGTGCAATACTCAAAGGAGAGGCTCTGGGAGTGGACATAGGTCAAGTTGATTGAACCACTATAAAATATGATGCGTTCTTTCTTATTATTCTTTCGCATTTCATTTCTGCGCTTTATTTCTCTTGTACTGAATCGTGGTTTGATTTAAGATTGTATTTTTGTTAGAATAAATTTTTAAATACCAATTCACTCCCCTCTTGGTTAGCCTCGAGACTAGTTCATAAGGGCTTAACATCCCTAACAAACTTTCATTAGAAGTCCTTTACATTATGTTAGCACTGTAAGTCAACGAGAAAAAAATTTGGTATATAATTATTGATGATTACTTAAGATTCACTTGGATTAAATTCTTATCACATAAGAGTGAATCACTTGTTGAGTTTAAAAAAAAATTACTTAGATTTAGAGAAAATTAGATTGTGAAATTCTTGTAATTCATAGTGACCATGGTGGAGAATTTGAAAATGAAAATTTTGAACATTATTTTAAAAAAATATGGAATAGATCATAGCTTTTCAGCTCCTAGGACCCTGCAATAGAATGAGATTATTGAAAAGAGAATAGAACTTTGATAGAAGCCACTAGAGCTATATTGGATGAATATTCGCTTCCTAAATATTTTTTAGATAAAGCATATATATATATATATGATATTATAATATTGTTTTTTTTATAATATTTGAAGCTTACTTAATAGAAAAAACCTATCCACAGCTACAATTTTCAAACGAGCTCGATCTCAAGCTCAAGCTTTTCAAACGATCTCGAGCTTTATATTTCCTAAACGAGTCGATCTCGAGCCCACTTATCAAGCTCGAACTTGAGCTCGAGCTCAAGCTCATTAAGGATTAAACGAGCCAGGCCTGATAAGGAAAATACTCGACTCGTTTATACCCCTAGGGTGAACATTAGATCTAAGTTGAATAAGACACCCTATGAACTTCTTAAGGGTACGACACCTGACCTCTCACCTCTACTTATCTTGGGATATAAAGTATTCATTCATAATAATGCTAAAACTCTTTTAGGGAAATTTGATCCTAAATTTGATAAGGGATTTTTTCTAGGATATTCAAGTGTTGGTAAATCTTATAGAGTTTTTAACAAAAGGATATTGGTAGTAGAGGAGACAACTTATTTAGTTTTTGATGAATTTGATAATTCTAAAGGGTCTAGGTTAGAAGAAGAATTTGAAGAGGTTTCCCAAGGAATTGAAAATGCAAATCTAAAAAGAAATAATTAGAACAGAAAATAAATTGCTTAGAGAATGGAAATATTCTAAAAGTCAGCCTAAAGAACTGATTTTAGGATAATCACGTAAAGGGCTTAAAACTATGCATGAACTTAGAAAAGAAGTAAACCACTCATAATTTATTTTAATGATTGAACCCACTAATATAAATCTAGCTTTTTTTGATGAAATTTGGATTCAAGCTATACAAAAAGAGTTGAATCAATTTTTTAGAAATGATGCTTGGGAGTTGGTAAAAGACCTAAAAATCAAAGTTTTGTTGGAACTAAGTGGGTTTTCAAAATTAAGATGAATGATTTAGGTGTAGTGGTTAGAAATAAGGCAAAATTAGTATATAAAGGTTACAATCAAATAGAAGGAATTAATTTTGAGGAGACTTTTGCCCCTGTAGCTAGATGTGAAGCAATAAGGGTACTTATAACCTTTGCCTATTTTAAAGGATTTAAACTATTTCAAATGGATGTTAAGAGTGTCTTTCATAATGGACTGATATAAGAGGATATTTATATTAATCAACCTCTAAGTTTTGAAAATTCACAATTCCCTAATCATGTGTTCAAATTGAAGAATGCATTATATGGATTAAAATATGCACCTAGGGAAATGTATAAAAGGCTAAGCACATTCCTACTTGAAAGATCTTTTGTTAAAGGGAGTATGGACACCACTTTCTTCTTAAATAGAGCAGGAGATAACAATCTCATTGTTCAAATATATGTTGATTATATCTTGTTTGGATTCACCAATAAAAATATTTGTTATGATTTTTCAAAAATATTAAGTAATGAATTTGAAATGAGTTTGATAGGAGACTTGAGTTGCTTTCTTGGCTTTAGCATAAAATCCAAAGAGGATGGAATATTTCTTAGTTAATCAAAATATATGAAGGACATCCTCAAGAAGTTTGAAATGGAAAAAGTTAAACTAATAAGTACACCAATGAAAATTTGATTTTTTTTATGGTGATCGTACAGTACAAATACATCTTTGTTTGTACAAATCATAAATTATTCATCTATATGAACATGGTGGGCATTCTAAGGAAAGTTATTTTTTTAACATTGTTTGTACGAACACATGTTTGTCTATATGGTCCAGTTATTGATCTGCATGCATATGAACTCAACCAGCTGGTATAATCATTATTAATCCATCATATCAAAAAAATATCTATTCATCTGTACGATCAGGTTGGTCAAAGGTCAAACAAAACAACTTTTAAAAGTTAACATTACAAATAGTCATTTCACTAAAAAAATTATGTTTGACACTATGTGTTCGTTGATACAAACTTAAGTTCTCATATACAAATTTCATAATTGTCCATATGAATCCAATGTTGTATTTTATGAAATCATTTGATTTCAATAAATTGGAAGCCTTCCTTTGAATTTCTTCACAATATTTTCCATTTTAAATCCTCATGCTCAATTCTTCCCAAATGGAAAGCAAGAGTAAGCGAGTTCGTTAGACTAAAAGAAGTTAATCTCATACCGAACAAGATGACAATTTTCTTTCAAGAGAAAAGGAGAAAGCCTATGATAGGTTTGTTTAAGCTAAAATTACTTCTTCCTATCTTCTTATTTAAGAAGACATAAACTTCTCAATCATGCCTTTATTTGACTCTACTCAAATTTCCTTCATTCTCACCTCAATTTATGCATTTCACTCTGACACCTTCTCCTATTTTCTTGTTAATTTGAGAATGAGAGAAAAAACATACAATAATGTTCACTTATATTTTACATCAAAGAACTGAAATCACCAAGGAAGATTTAGGTGAAAGTTTGTTAGGGATGTTAAGCTCTTAAGAACTGGCCCAAGGCTAACTAAGAGGGGGGGGGGGGGTGAATTGGTAATTTTAAAAAAAATCTTTCTTATAATCAAAACATAATCACAAACCAAAATCACCACAGAAATCAAAGTGCGGAAAAATAAATGCATAAATAAAATAAAGAAAGATCACACCTGATTTATAGTGGTTCGGTCAACTCGACATACGTCCACTCCCCGGAGGGGCCCTCCGAGTATTGCACTACAAAATTGACTCTCCTTTTGCTCCCACAGCAAGGTAGAGAAGCCGTCACAAAAACTCATTTCCTCCAACCCCGATGAGGCAGAGAATCCAACTCCTTTTGCTTCCTCCTAAAGCAGGCAGAGAACCCAACTCCTTTTGCTTTCTCCTGAAGCAGGCAGAGAACCCAACTCCTTTAGCTTCTTGCAGAAGAAGGAAGAGACCTAACTCCTTTTGCTTCCTCCTAAAGCAGGCAGAGAACCCAACTCTTTTTGCTTTCTCTTGAAGCAGGCAGAGAACCTCAACTCTTTTTGCTTCCTCTTGATGCAGGCAGAGAACCCAACTCCTTTTGCTTCCACCTGAAGAAGGCAGAGAACATTGACTCCTTTTGCTTCCTCCTAAAGCAAGCAAATAACCTAGACTAATTGTTGAAACTTACCTCCCTTGAACCCCCAAGGATGAAGAATGAAGACTAGAGAGGACACCTTGGAACCTTGCTTGGAGCAACCTTTGTGAATCCCTCTCACAAACTCCCCCTCACAAGTTCCTCACTCTCTCTCCCTCTCTCTCCCTTTCCTCTTGGATCTCTTAGGTCAAGATAGTAGCTAAAGGTCTCTTTGCATGAGAAAATTTAGGTCCTTTAAATAGAATTTCAAGAACCGACATTATCGTTTAGGACGATAGGAATATCATCCTGGCCGATCAGTACAAAATAAGCTCAACCAGTCAGGATGATTTGGGATGATCATAAGAAAATTGGTTAGATCATCCAGGCTGATACAATATCATCCTGGCCGATTAGTTCAAATCCGAGTACAATTGTCCTGAACGTCGCCAGGAATAGAGTCTGGCCGATGTCAATTGTCTAGGACATCGGCCTGGCATATCTTGCGATCGGCCCGGCCGATGTGATCATATCAATCAGCCTTAATTGCTTTACATAATTACCATATCAATTTAGGCATAATTGTGCTGCATCATTCTGGCCGATGTAGAGATCGTCCTGGCCGATGTCTTGAAATAAAGAATACCTAAATTATTCATGGCAGCTGATTTTTTCTTATTTGAGAATATCGTCCTTGCCTATACAAGGATCGTCCAGGACGATGTGCTTAATGATGGCTGCTTAACCAGGATGCCCTAATTAGGGTTTTTGTTTTTAGTCGGATTGTCCTGGCCGATATGAAATCGTTCAGGCCAATGTACTCAAAATAGAAAAACACAGAAAATCCCTCAATTTTGTGTGTGCAAGGTTACTTAGCATCAGGAACCACTTTTATAATTGACTCAAGAAAAAGAAAAATATTACAGACTGACTCAATCTAAATCTACACAATCTTGAGCTAGTTTGAGTTGCATTCGATCATGTGGACCTGAAACATTAGTAGGCAAGGAAGTCGTAGAAAAACATTAATGTTTACTATTATCAAAATTCTAATCCATAATCTTAGATTCGTAATAATCTCCTCCTTTTTTATTATGGAAAATACAATAAAAAAAGTTCAAGTAGTTATGGTAGTTTAATAGAAGCAGTGTAACAAAAAAGTAGTTTATTAAATTCTAGAATCAAAGTACATGGTACAACAGACTACTCCCCCTTTTGACATCACAAAAAGGAGGAAACTAAAAAATAAAAACTAAAACAATCATAAGAAAAACAAACTACAGAAAATAGAAACTAAAATAACCATAAGAAAAACAAACTATAGAAAAACAGCATAACAAAGTAAAATAAAGAAATGAGCGACCCTGATCATCAGATGGAGGAGGTGGTGGTGAAAAGTAACTGGTCAAAGTGGCAAACTTATATCCAAACCAGGCCATGCCCTGGTCATGCTGGTCCTACATGCGGATGATGTCCTCAGCATGTTGCTGCTCCTGTGCAATAACGTAGGCCTCAAAGTGGGTCTCCCACTAATCAAGTCTCTCCACTAACTGATCTAGCTAAGAGTGCTGGCAAAGAGGAATAGGTGCAGGATGAAGAGCGGGAGCCTCCTCCTCCTCAGCACCCTGAGCTTTCTCATCCCTGGGGTAGAGATGAGTAATGTGAAGGACGTTGAAGGAACTATTTGAGAAGAAGGGTGGTTGAAGGTTGGGAGGAGCAGAATATTGAAGGTTGTATTTGGATTCAAGAATATATGTAATGATGAGTCCTAGAGTAAGATTGGGCTTCCTTCTATGACCTGGATCTTGAATTATAGTCAAATGATCGATGTAGCAAAAGATCAGGTCAGTTGCATTGAATTCACGATTGATCATTATGTAAAAAGTGGTGAGTGAAAGAAGGAGAGTGATATGGACACGGTCGTCGGCTTTGGGAATCATAAAGGAGCGAAGGATGTGCTGGATTGTCCTAGCATCTTTGAGTATAGAGCTAGTCTCTCCAACATGAAAGGGGGAATTGTTATAGCGAAGAAAGTGATTGGTCATAGCTAATTAAAATCAGGATCAGAAATGAGAGTACGCAGCTTATCCCCAGTGGTGGACAGCTGCAACAGTTTGGCACAATCCTGGTATGTGATCTCAACTGGGCGTCAATTCACATACGAGGTGAGAGCAGTATAGGAAGAATTGAAGCGAAGGTTGGCATAAAATTTAAAAAGAAGTTCAAAATTAAAGAGGACGGTGAGGGTGAGAATAAAGCACAGAGAGATGTGTGTAAAAAGGTCGAGTATCGGATAGGAGAGGTTGAATGGATTGATTGTTCGGGAAAGAAATATTGCATTCTTTGTAGCGGTAGTAGGTAGCCTGATCGTCTGCTTCCCAAAAATGAGGGTCCAGCATGCCCCTCTAGGAGCTTCCAGACGTGTGTCGAGAATGCTTGTCGCCAGCCATTAGCAAGAAAAAGCAAGGAACATGAAGTAGAAAGCCGAAGAAAGAAATTGATCTGAAAAAAATGGCTGGAAGGGGCTCAATTTAAAGAAACGGTCGGATTGGCCTGGATGATCATCCAGGATGATCGCAGGATCATCCAGGCCAATCCATTGCAATTATTGTGCACAGTCCAATTGGTCAAAAAGGTGGTCCGATCGTCTAGGACGATCAGATATCATCCGGGATGATTAGACACAAGAGATTATCCCGAGGAGTCAAGTCGGATAACCGTTGAAAAAGCATATCATCCATACCGATTATGTGGATTGTACAGGATGATGCTCAATTATGGATCGTACCGATCAAATTTAAAATGTTTTAAATCATGCACCACGTGTATCGTCCAGGATGAACAGTGGATCGTCCAGGATGATTTTCCAAAAATGGATCGTCCCTGGCGAATTTATCGATTTTAAACGTACTGATATGTGTATCGTCCAGGACAAACAGATGTATCAGATGGGATGATTAACAATAAACGCATCGGCCAAAATGAAAAAGGTACCGTCCAGGACGATCAAGATGATTGTAGTAGAGGACGATTATATCGTCCAGGACGATGAGAGCAGAAAAGTCAGAATAATTAGCAGATGGAGTTTGTATGAAAAAGGAACATATCGTCCAGGATGATATAGGTATCGGTCAGGACGATGTGAAAAAAAAAATTGAACTCAAAGGAAGGATGGAGATGATCAGAGAAGGCCCAAAAATAATAAAATAAACTAAGAACAACAACGATAAAACACAAAAAAAGCATAAAAACTAGCAAAGAAACATTTGTTTTTTAAGTTTAGCATGGCATGCATATGATAAATACTCCAAGTAATAAAATTTTAAAGATTTGTAAGATCAATGAGTTAACAAAGTCAAAATCTAAAAATGGTAGAATATCCGATCCTATTAACCCTAGCTCAGACTTCTTTCAGGGCAAAATCATCTTTTGAAAACAAAAAACCTAACTCAGAATAAACTAATTGGGAAAAAGAAAGATCCGTTCAAAACTTGCTCCAAAGAAAATATACCAAAGCAATTTATCTCAATCATAGAATTTGAAATTAAGCATTTGAAAATATCAAGTAACCCATGAATTCTTCTAAAATTTTAAAAGTTTGAAAGAGGGGTAAGCTTGCCTTTTGTGGGCTCATTTTATGCCTCTTGTCAATTTGAAGATGCTCTTTGCCCATCTTTTGATTTTTCATACACTTTTTTGTGTATATTTTTTAATTAGGTATCATTGCGCATCTTTTTGTTTTTGGCGTCATTGGCCTTTTTATTTTTTGTTGTTGCAAGCTAGATCCCTTTTCAAAACTCTTAAAATATTTTTAGTTGTGAGTAGATCTTCCAGATATTAGAGAAGAGAAACTCACTCTCTAACATAAGGAAGAATAGACCACAAAGTAGACCTTAGTAATTATATGATAAATGCAATGGCAAGATTTCAATTAACTTGAAAGATATATAAAAACTTTGAGTATTATAAATATAATGTAGATTATTGTAGCAAGATAGAAAAGATTTTAATTTCAAAAACTAGTTGTTATTTGAGATAGACTTTTGTTTAGAAAAGAAAATTATACCACTAAAAGAGGTTCGAGGGAGGGAAACCATCAACTGTGTTTCTCCCTTTAACTGATTTAGAGATGTTAAAACATTAACTATAAATCTCCAAAAATTAAAAACAAGGAGAAAATATCATAAAGCAAAAAAGAAACCAAAGTAAAAGAAACTATATCAGCAAATATGAAAAGCTAACACAAAAATTAAAGTAGAAAATAATAACACTCAGTAGAGTAGTAAGCATGTAATTCAAAATTTTATTTAGCAGCAAGTTTAAGCAATTTATGAGCTGTGAGCCTTCTCCAAGTATCATATGCTCTCATGAAGTCTTTGGTGAGAGCACACGTACAAAATCATCAAATGTCAAATTTAGGAACCCAAACAGATTTGGGTTCCTTCTTATGAAAAGAAGAATGTGATGCATGAGTGTTATGCAGTGAATTATGCAATTTGGGTCTCCATACCCAATGTGTACTATGGTAAATGGTGCAAGTATGTGCTGCGTGTCCTAACATGCCACATGAAAAACATCTAACTCTAGGAAAAGGATTTCTTAATCGGTTCGGGTTATAATGCCTCTTCCTAGTTATTGGCTTTGGATCAAATGTGGGTGTCATCCAATTTTTCTTAAGTGCATCCAATTTTCCTTTAAACCTCAAGTGAGCATTTTCTAAATCAATCTCCAAACAGTACTTTTTATGCTCATATTCTTTAGTAGAAGCTTTAAAATTAGATTCAAGCGAGGTGTAGGAAGCTTTCAAAGAATCATGCTCAATTATTAATTCAGAATGCTTTTTATTTAAATTATCAAATTCATCAAGTAGAGACATGTGATTACTATCAATTTGAAAGTGATCTTTACTCAAAATTTTATGATCTTTTTGTAAGTTCAAAAACTCTAATTTTAAACTAGCATGATTTTTCATAAGTTTTCTATATGATGCATGAATTTTCTTACATATTTCAAGCTATTGGTCATAGGTTGGTTTGCATACATATTCTTGGTCAGATTGTTCAAAATCATCAGCCATTAAACACAAGTTTGTTGTCTCCTCTTCAGGTTCAGTCTTAGAGGAGTTTGATGCAGAATCTGCCCAGAAAGCTTTTTGGGCTCGTTTCCTATCCTTTCTGAACTTAGGTTTCTCCTCATTCTTTCTTTGCTTGAGTGATCCTGATGTGTAGGACAATCAGCTCTGACATGTCCAGGTTTTCTGCATTCAAAACAAACAACATCAGAAGAACCTTTAAAATTTTTGTTATCCTTATCTTTTCTCCAATTTTCATGATGCTTGTGACTCTTCCTTAAAAAGTTTTTGAATTTCCTAGTGATAAAGGCAACTTCATCGCTTTCAGACCCGGATGAGTCAGTGTCTGAGTCGTTCGCCTTAAGTGCCACCATTTTCTCCTTCTTCCTCTCACCTACATCAAGATTTCTTTGGTTCACCCCTTGCTCGTATGCAATGAGTGAACCAAGTAAGTTATCGATTGAATAGGTATTTTAATCTTTAGACTCAGAAATTGCAGTGATTTTAGCATCAAAAGAGGAAGGCAAACATCTTAAAATTTTGTTTACTTTTTCATAGTTAGTAAGTTCTCTTCCTAACACATGCAATGAAGTAACAATCTGAGTAAACCTTGTATACATTTCATAAATCATTTCATAAGGTTTCATACAAAAACGTTTGTAATCATGCAATAAAATATTCAAACGAGATTGCTTAACTTCATTATTGCCTTCATAGGTGATACATAATTTATCCCAAATTTTTTTACCAATTGTGCAAGTAGAAACATGCATGTAATCTTTGGATTTTAAAGAACAGAAAAAGTAGTTCAAATACTTTGCATTAAGTTGTGCTAAATCTCTGGCCCAAGGCTAACCAAGAGGGGGGGGGGGAATTGGTATTTTTTTAAAAAAATATTTCTTATAATCAAAACACAATCACAAACTAAAATCACTACAGAAATCAAAGTACAGAAAAATAAATGCGGAAATAAAATAAAGAAAGATCACACCATATTTATAGTGGTTTGGTCAACTTGACCTACATCCACTCCCCGGAGGCTCCCTCTGAGTATTGCACTATAAAAGTGACTCTCCTTTTGCTCCCACAGCAAGGCGGAGAAGCCCTCATAAAAACTCTTTTCTGCCAACCTCGGCGAGGCAGAGAACCAACCTCCTTTAGCTTCCTTCTAAAGCAGGTAAATAACCTAACTCCTTTTGCTTCCTCCTGAAGTAGGCAGAGAACCCAACTCCTTTTGCTTCCTCCTAAAGCAGGCAGAGAACCCAACTCCTTTTGCTTCCTCCTGAAGCAGGAAGAGAACCCAACTCCTTTTGCTTCCGCCTGAAGCATGCAGAGAACCTCAACTTTTTTTTCTTCCTCCTGAAGCAGGTAGAGAACCCAACTCCTTTTGCTTCCTCCTGAAGCAGGAAGAGAACCTTGACTCCTTTTGCGTCCTCCTAAAGCAGGCAGAGATCCTTGACCAATTGCTGAAACTTTCCTCCCTTGAACCCCTAAGGACGAAGGATGAAGTCTGGAGAAGACGCCTTGGAACCTTGCTTAGAGCAACCTTTGCAAATCCCTCTCACAAACTCCCCCTCACAAGTTCCTCCATCTCTCTCGCTCTCTCTTCCTCTCCTCTTGGCTCTCTCAGGTCAAGACAGTAGCTAAAGGTCTCTTTGCATGAGAAAATTTGGCTCCTTTAAATAGAATTTCAAAAACCGACATTATCAACCAGTACGATTGGAATATCATCCTTACCGATCAGTACAAAATAAGCTCAATCATCCGGGACTTTTTGGGATGATTAGAAGAAAATTGGTTACATTGTCCTGGCCTATACAATATTGTCTTGGCCAATTAGTTCAAATCCGAGTATAATCGTCCTGAACATCGCCCAGAATAGAATTTGGCTGATGTTAATCTTCCAGGACATCATCATGGTCGATCTTGCAATCAGCCCGGCTGATGTGATTGTATCAATTAGCCTTAATTGCTTTCCATAATTATCATATTAATTTAGGCATAATTGTGCTGTATCGTTCAGGCTGATGTAGATATCATCCTGGCCGATGTCATGAAATAAAGAATACCTAAATTGATCATGGCTGTTGATTCTTTCTGATTTGAGAATATCATCCTGGCCTATACAAGGATCGTCCAGGATGATGTACTTAATGATGGCTGCATAACCAGGATGCCCTAATTTGTGTTTCTATTTTTAGTCGGATCGTCCTGGCCAATATGAACATCGTCCAGGCCGATGTACTAAAAACCATAAAACATAAAAATCCCTCAAGTGTGTGTGCAAGGTTACTTAGCATCAGGAACCACTTTTACAATTGGCTCAAGAAAAAGAAAAATATTACAAACTGACTCAACCTAAATCTACCCAATCTTGAGCTAGTTTGAGTTGCAATCGATCATGTGGACCTGAAAAGTTTGTAGGCAAGGCAGTCGTAGAAAAACATGAATGTTTTCTATCATCAAAAGTCTAATCCATAATCTCAAATTCATAACATTAAGAACTTTTTTACATCTTATAACTAAAGGAGTTAGGGCATACTCGATGATTTCTAGAAGTGATTTTGATTGGTCTGAAGTTAATCAAACTCTTAGGGGTATAGCTTCAATCCAACATTTACTGCTTGTTCAAACTCTGAATCAAAATGCCAGAATCATCTAGCATGCCCTAAGAACCACAATAAAATTCATTGTTCTTCTTTTGTGATTTATTTTTAATGCATTTTATTTTTTGCATTTTAATTTCTTATGTTTAAAATATCCTATGATACTTGTTTCTTTAAAATAATTGCATATTTTAGAATAAGTGATTTAAATTTTCTAAAAATGTTTCAACTATCTAAGAATATTTTAAAAATAACCAATTCACCCCAACCCCTCTTGGTTAACCTTCGGACAATTCTAAGAGGTCTAACGACCAACACAAACTTTCACTTTTCACATTGGGATCATTTTGTGCCTATTTTCAAATTTGCTACACTTTGTGTATCTTTTGATATTTTATTCTTTCCATAGCCTAAATTAGCAAATCTTAACTTGTGTAACTTCCAAATAAACAAAAAAAAATTTCTTGTGTAAGGAAGAATAAACCATAAAAATAAAACTCAATAGATAAAAATAATAAAATTAACTCATTGAATAAGAAAAGAAAAATAAGTCATAATTTTTACAATAATTATAACTAAAAGACAAATATCTATTAGAACATGAAGATGATCTCCTTATCTAAATCTAATTATAATTTGATTTAAAGTTTGAGAGGAAAAAAATCTAAGCAAATAACATTGTAATGCAAACAATTTAAAATTTTATCCTTTAGATCAACATTCTAGATTAGTCAATAATCAGTCATAGATCATTTTAAGAGAGGAAAAGAAAACAAATTAACAATAAACAAACTACTTTTTCTTTTTTAAATAATAAAGACTCAACTAACAATAAAATATAACCATCTCAAACTAAATAATCTAATTAGAACCTCATAAAAACTACAATCAAATAGAAAACATCTAAAACAAATACAAGAACCAAACTAATAGCCCGGGGGATTTTGATCTAGACGAGGCTGTGGAGGATTGAACTTGGTAAAGTAGTTTGTAATGGTAGCTACTTGAGTATTAATTGTGTCAACCTATCCTCTCACCAAGACCAAATCCTCATTATACCTAAAACTCTACTAATCCAAACGAGTCTCAATATGACCAAATTGTTGATCAAAATGAGACTCAAGATGATTAAATCTCTTGATCATTTCTTGATAAATTAATGCTTAGGTCCGGGAATAGGTGCTGGAGCATGTGCTTCTTCTCCACTAATTTCATCTCCCTCATCCCCTTGATCGTGGTGGAAAAGAATGCAAAATTAAGCAGCCGTAAAATTAATAGGCAGTTTATTTGGGGGATCACAATGAATAAAATTGTATTTCTTCTCAAGAATATATGCAGTTAAGTGTCCTAAAGCTACATTACTCTTTCTTCTAATGGAAGGGAATTTAATTTCAATAAGATTATTGATGCTGTACATAATCAATTGGGATTTATCAATTGAAGTGTTTGACATTATAAAATATATAACAATAGAAAGCAAAGGAGTGATATTGATTCAATCACTAAATTTAGTAATAATACAGGTTCTTAAGACATGCTATATGATTCTGGCATTTTGATTTAAAGTGCGAACAAGGGGTATTTGTTGAATTGAAGGTATAGCCCTAAGAGTTTGATTTACTTCAGACCAATCAAAATCACTTCAAGAAATCATCGAATGTGCTCTAACTCCTTCACCTCTAAGATGCAAACATATATCCAAATCCTCCTAAGTGATTTCAACTCTTTGAGGGAAGATGTAAGAGGACATTATAATATAATTTTCTCTCATTCTTAGATTTGCAAGAAAATAGTAAAAGGTGCTAGAGTGAAATGCATAGAACAAAGTGAGAATGAATGAAAATGGTGTGGAGTCAAATAGTGGCATGATTGAAAATTTTATGTCTTCTTGAATAAGAAGATAGGAAGGAATAACCTTTGCTATAAATAACCTATTGTAGGCTTGTTCATTTTCTCTTGAAAGAAAATTTTCATCTCGTTCAATACGAGATGAACTCCCCTTAGTCTATTGAACTCGTTTGTTGTCGCTTGCCATTGAGAAGGATTAAACAAAATAATTGAAAAGAATTGAATGTGGAATATATTGTGAAGAAATTCAAAGGATGTCTTCCAATTTATAGAAATTAGATGATTTCATATAGTACAAAGTTGAGTTCATATGAACAAATTTAGACTCCATACAGTACAAACGTGGGTTCTACAGACAAACATATACTATCAAGAATAGTTATTATAGCAAAAATGCTTTTAGTAAAGTTACCTTTTTTGATGAGTCATTTCGTATGACCTTTGACCAAACCTGATAGTAGAGACGAATAGGTGTTTGTCCGGTATAATTGGTAAAAAATGATTTTACCTTCTAGTTGAATTCATTCACATGCAAATTTATAACTGGATTGAACAGACAAATATGTATTCATACAGATGATGTTTGTAAAGTAACTGTTCTTAAAATGCTCACCATGTTTGTACAGATGAATAATTGAAGGTTTGTACAGATGATAATGTGTTTGTATTGTATAATTACTATAAAAAAAATCAAATTTTTGTATGGCTAATTCAAAAAAAAATCATGTAAAATTTAGAAACTTTGAACAGTATAAAAGTAGTTCATACAATACAAATGGAAAAGGAATTTGAGATTTGCACATGATAATCAAGATTCTTTTCCAAAAATAAATTAAATAATATTCATGAAACATAAAAATAAAAAAAAATGAAAAAAAACCCAAAATAGAGAAAAATCAAACAAAATAAACCACAATAAAGAACTAAATATAATCGTAAACACAATTGAAATACACCATAAATGTAATTTATAGAATTAAAATATTTAAGCATGAATATCAATAACACCCAATCTAGTTAAGGTGCTGTAAATTTAAAAAACCAATGGTTTTGTGAAAATAGCTGTAAGTTGATTTTTAGTCAATATATGTTGTAGCTCAATTTCTCCTTTGGTGACATGGTCCTTAATGAAGTGATGTCTTATGTCTATATGCTTTTTCCTGGAGCATTGTATTGAATTCTTTGAAATGTATATAGCACTTACATTATCACAAAAAATTAGAATGGTATTAATTAAAATACCTAAATCCATAAGTTAATTTTTTAACCATAGAACATATGCCACACAACTTCCTAAGGCTATATATTCTGCTTCAGCAGTAGAAAGAAAGTGCTATTGAATTTTATTTTATACTAAACCAAGAAACTAATGAATTGATAAGTTCTAGAAGTACTTTTTAAATCAACCTTATATCCCATAAAATCTAAATTAGAATATTCAATGATTTCAAAAGAAGTGTTGTTCCTAGGATACCAAATCCCTAAGTTTTGAGTTCCTGAAAGATATCTCGAAATTCTTGTAATAGTAGGCAAATGGGATTCTTATGGATTTGCTTAAAATCTAGCACAAATATAAACACTAAACATGATATTAGATCTAATAATAGTTAAATAAAGTAATGATCTAATTATCCCTCTAAATTTCTTTTGATCAACATATTTGCCTTTAGAGTCCTTATCTAACTGAACTGAAGAACTCATTGTGTACTTATTGATTTAGCTTTATCCATTTCATACTTCTTAAGGATGTCCTTAACATATTTTGAGTGACTAAGAAATGTGTCATCCTCTTTCTTCTTTATGCTAAAAATAAGAAAGTAACTCAAGTCTCCCATCAAACGCATTTCAAATTCATTACTCATTATTTTTAAAAAGTCATCACAAAAATTTTTATTAGTGGATTCAAATAAGATATCATTAACATGTATTTAAAAAAGGAGAATGTCATCTCCTACTCTTTTTATGAAGAGAATGGTTTCCACACTTCCTTTAACAAATGATCTTCCTAGTAAGAATGTGCTTAACCTTTCACACCATTCCCTAGGTGCCTATTTTAGTCCATACAATGCCTTCTTCAATTCAAGTACATGATTAGGGAATTATGAGTTTAAACCTAGAGGTTGCTTAACATAAACATCCTCTTATGTCACCCCAATAAGAAAGCAACTTTTAACATCCATTTGATATAATTTAAAACCTTTAAAATAGGCAAAGGCTAGAAGCACCCTTATCACTTAAACTTTAGCTACATGGGCAAAAATCTCCTCAAAATCAATTCCTTTATTTGAGTGTACCACATAACCACCAATCTTACCTTATTTCTAACCACTATACCTGAATCATTCATCTAATTTTTGAAAATCCACTTAGTTCCAATAACACTTTGATTTTTATGTCTTTCTACCAACTCCCAAAAAATTATTTCTAACAAATTTATTCAACTCATCTTGCATATCTAGAATCCAAAATTTATCAGAAAGTGTTTGATTTATATTAGTGTGTTCAATCATTGAAATAAATGTTGAGTGGTTCACGTTTTTGCTAAGTCCATGCCCAATTCTAACCCATCGCTCGAGTCTCTAAAAATCAGTTCTTTAGGATGAATTTTAGAATATTTTCATTCTTTAAGCAAATTATTTTATGTTCCAACCTTTTCTTCAAGAATTATATTTTCAATTCCTTGGGAAATTTCTTCAACATGTTCTTCTTTGAACCTATACCCTCCAAAATATCATATTCATCAAAAACTACTTGAGTGACCTCCTCTACTACCAATATCCTTTTGTTAAAAACTATATAGGATTTTCCAACACTTCAATATCCTAGAAAATTTTCCTTATTAGATTTATGATCAAATTTTCCTAAAAGAGTTTTACTATTGTTATGAATGAATACTTTACATCAATGACATATAGATGTGAGAGGTTAGGTGTCATACCCTTAAGAAGTTCATAGGGTGTCTTATTTAACTTAGATCTAATGTTCACCCTATTCAGAATAAAATAAGTTGTATTAAGCACTTTAGTCAAGAAATATTTAAGAAGTGAATATTCAACCAACATGGCTCTAGCGGCTTCTATCAAAGTTCTGTTCTTTTTTTCAACAACCCCATTGTGTTGCAGGATCCTAAGAGCTGAAAAGTTATGATCTATTCCTTATTTTTTTCAGAAAACATCAATTTTTTTAATTTCAAATTCTTCATCATGATCACTATGAATTACAAGAATTTCACAATCAAACTTCCTCTGAATCTAAGTAAATTTTTTTTAAACTCATCAAATGATTCACTCTTATGTGATAATAATCTAATCTAAGTGAATCTTAAATAATCATCAATAATTATATACAAAAACTTTTCCACCTAGACTTATAGTGCTAACAAGTTCAAATAGATCCATGTAAAGGACTCTAAGGGTTTGCTAGTTCTATGATCTTTAATTGAATGAAAGGAGTACTTGAATTATTTTCCTAATTGACATGCTTAACATAGGTGATCTTTAGGTAATCTTTCTAAGATATAAATTATCCTAAAAACTGTCACACAATCCTTTGGCTACAAATTTCTCTTGAGAGGGATCAATGAGAAGGTGTTTGGGAGAAATTTTGAGAGTGGAGAGTGAGGGATCTAGTGAAGGGGAATTGTGAGGGATTAATTTGCCCAATGTGAGGATCTCTTTGTCTTCTTCAAAGTTTTTGCCCATCTTCTTTGGAGGATCTTGGGAGAAGATCTTCAACATTGGATCAGGGTTCTCTTCCTTCACTAAAAGGGTGAAGAAGATTGTGATGATACTCTACATTCACTAGGAGGGTGATAAAGGATGTGATGGTACTCTTCCTTCATCAAAAGGGTGAGAAAGGATGTGATGGTACTCTGCCTTCACTAGTAAGGTGAAAAAGGATATGATGGTACTAACAAAAGTTTAACCAACAGTGTGATCACTGATTATTACCAGTGGCCCAACCGGTCGTTATGAAAGTTAAAGCCACCAGAAATAAAGGCGATCCAAAAACCGTCGCTTAAATGGCCGGCATTAAAACTTACCAGCGCGTTATCGATGGCTAGAACCGCCGATGTTAAGTTATTTTGGTTCTGACGGTTTGAACCGTCGGAACACCTCCAAAAAATGCCCTAAAATAAACCATCCCGAGCCTCCCATTTCATTCCATCTCCTGCTCTCTCTCTCTCCTACATTGCACTTGCCCCCTCTCCTCCTCCCGCCCTCTCGTGATTGAGATGCGTGTTTCGGCCATTGACGAACTCCCTCTAGCTATCGACGAGCTCCCCACTGCAAGGCCGAAGGCTCTCCCCGCTCCCGTGCATGATGCCTACTAGGGGTGTAAACGAGTCGAGTATTTGCCTTATCAAGCCTGGCTTGTTTAATCCTTAATGAGCTCGAGCTTGATAAGTGGGCTCGAGCTCGACTCTTTTAGGAAATATCAAGCTTGAGCTCAACTTGAAAGCTCGACCTCGTTTGAAAAGCTCAAGCTCGAGATCGAGCTCGTTTGAAAAACTGTAGCTGCAGATAGGTTTTTTTATAAAATAAGCTTTCAAATATTATAAAAAAATAATATTGTAATATAATATATATATAATTATATCGAGTAGCTTGATAAGCTTTTGAGTCGAGTCGGGTTGAGCTTGAACTCGAGCTCGTTTATCATTCGAGCTCGATTGTAGGCTCGAGCTCGAGCTCGAAGCTCGATAAGCTCGGCTCGCGAGCTCGTTAACGAGTCGAGTTCAAGCTGGCTGGGCTCACTTACACCCCTAATGCCTACCTCCAAGGTTTGTGTTTTTAATTTTTTATGCTTTTTTTATTTTATGTTTAGTTAATCTTTGTTATTCAATCATAAATTATTTTACATAAATAAGAAAGCTTTGATCGAGTTATATGACCATAAATTGATGATAATAAGTGTGGATCTACTCTTTTGATTTTCATACTTAGTACATAGGTCATGCTAGCTGTTGAAGAACAAAATTAATAGTTTTGTTTGGATTAAAGAAATGAAAGTTAAATAATTTAATTTTTACTCTAATATTTATTTTCTTTCAATCAAATTTCAAGCATTTAGGAGTGATAAGTTTACTTGTAACTTCAACATATTTTCTTCTAATTTTAGTCAAAAAGCCAATTTGCTTTGGCTAAAAAATAGCTCAATTGACTTATTATCACCATTATAGGCATCCAAACACAAACTATATAATGTATCATCTTAAGTTATAATGGCATGCAATTGAACTTATATATTTAATGTTAAAGTAAGAATAGTAATTATTTTTTAAAATACATATTTAATGCTATAGGAATAATATTACTTATTTTCTAAATGAGTATAATAAAACATAAGTTGTTGAATAATCACTAAATTATGTAGGAGGAAAAGTATATATATGAAAGGGAGAAATTGATGGTAAACTTGAATTATAGAGGTCAACCATAGAGTCTAAAGGTTTTCGCTTGAGTAGATCTAAAACTAAAATATGAAGTGTATTTTTATTAGTAATAGACCTTGAGGGGTTTGTGATTTGGGTTAGATTACATCAAGGATCAGTCTTAAGTCAATATCGTTTTCCTTTAGTCATGGATGTTCTCACTAGACATTTGTGAGAGGATGAACCGTGTTGTATGCTTTTTGTTGATGGTATTCTACTTGTTGATAAAACTAGATTACATCAAGGATCTCTCTTAAGCCAATATTTTTTTCTTTAGTCATGGATGTTATCACTAGACATTTGCAAAGGATGTACCTTGTTGTATGCTTTTTGTTGATGATATTCTACTTATTGATAAGACTAGAAAGGGAGTTGATGGTAAACTTGAATTATGGAGATCAACCATAGAGTCTAAAGGTTTTCTCTTGAGTAGATCTTTGATACCGGACGGGTAATTGACGCCACCAAAAATCTACTATAACCGCCAGTATATACTGGTAGTTTACCGACGGTGTCCAGCGGTAGTCCGGTGACACGCCGACAATTCCTTCGGTTCTAACTGCCGGTGACAGCCGATAATATTACCGATGGCTTACTGGTGGTCTACATGATAATAACAATGGTATTTTTATCGACGATTTCACGGCCGGTGCACCACAGGTAACAACACCGGCGGTCACTGGCACTTAGACTGCTGGAAGATAACTGGCGGTACAAACCGCTGGAAAACCACCAAGAAGAAAACTGTCGGAAAACACCGCCGATAATGGTTTTCGGAACCATTTTTTCTGGTAGTTTTTTAATCTCCGAAATGCTATCGGTATTTTATAAAACCGCCAGAAAACAAGTGTTAACCGCAGGCCAAAACCGTTAGTAATGAGTGATTTTCCTACAGTGGTACTCTGCCTTCACCAGGAGGGTGAAAAAGGATGTGATGGTATGTTGTTATCACTTTGAGAGTGTAAAAGAAGATAGTTCTCTGTCACACCAAGTTGGTGGAAGAGAGTTTGTAAGGGATTCTCCGCCTTATTATGGGGCCAAAAGGAGAATTATTATTATTTAGTGTAATACGTGAATGAGTCTCCAAGGGGTGGATGTAAGTCAAGTTTGACTAAGCCACTATAAAATTTGGTGTTTTTCTTTTGTTATTTATTTTTTTCACATCTTTATTTTCTGCATTTAATATTTTAAAGTTAAAAAATCTTGTGATAGCGTATTTCAGGATGAGTGATAAAATTCTCTAAAAAAGTTTTTAAAAATCCAAGAAATATTTTTAATAACTAATTCACCCCCCTTTTAATTAACCTTGAGATAGTTCTAAAAAGTCTAATGACAAACATAAACTTTCATTAATGTCTTATGAACGCATCATACTATATGATCCAAATTATACAGTATAACATGTTTAAATCAGAAACCCTAACAACTAATCAAATTTAAGTTTTTAACATTTTAATTACTATACTAATCATAATGTATGATATGTATCATACTGTATGATATTTAAAAACTCACTTACTTTAATCAATGTAATTGGTAAATTAAATTAGGATTTAATTAATTTGGTCGATCGTACTGTACTATAGACATAGATAAAAAATGTTCATCCTAATGATCATCTTGGATAAAATCTTTACTTTTAAATTAATCATATGATACAATGTCAATTGTACTAGGTAATAGGCCTAAAAGATTTTTAATATTCCCAAAAATTATCTTATATGAACACAAAATAATTAAATTGATCATATTGTATGATATATTGATGGTACTATACGATCTATAAATTATACTGTACGATATATATACATATGTTGAACAGTTCATCTCAAGATTGTTCCATCATACTTCATGTTATATGATTATTAAACTAATAATATTATATGATCACTGATCGTGGTGTATGAACAATTTTGATTGAATTGAAATTTTAGGATTTATTGAGATCAGGTACTTAAACCTTTTCTTAATAGTCTCTTTGAGAAACTTTTGGCTATTGAAGGAGTTCTGTGAGAGACCTTAGAGAGTGAAGAAGGAGAAGGTGAGTTTTGTGAGAGGGAGAAGCAGTGTGAAGGATTTTACATAGTTGCTATGAGAAATATTATACCTTGATTACTCCACAGGGTTCTAGGGATCTACAACTGTTATTCTAAGAAGAAACGCCTCAAGGTTAAAGGTCGAGGTTCTCTTCTTTTAGGAGGGAGAAAAAGCTTCAAGGTTTTGTTGCTTTCACCAGAATGGTGAAAAAAGATTCAAAAGTTCTCTACCTCATTAGAAGGATTAAAAAGATTTTGATTCTCCATTGCACTGGGTTGGTGGAAGTGATTCTTGTAAGGGTTTCTCTTCCTTGTTGTGTGGGAAAATAGAGAGATACTAAGAGTTAGTGCAATACTCATAGAGGAAGACTCTGAAGTGTGGAACCACTATAAAATTCTAGCATGCTTATTCTTATTTTATTTCCTTATTTTATTTTCCATACTTTACTCTTGTATAATTTATTCTCTCAAAATGTGGATGTAAAAATGTTGTAGTTGATGTTAGATCGATCTGATTATATTATCATCATCATTATTTTTTTTATTATCTTTCTAATTAAGTGATTAGAATATTTTTTTATATTTTTTGAAAAATATCAAAAAAAAAATTTCATGGTGTTAAAAAGATTTTTTTTAAATTACCAACTTTTGGTGTGCCTAGGGACAGTTCAACAAGGCTTAATACCCTCCATTGAACTTTCAATTAGTATCAGAGCAGATCTCATAAGTACCATTTTAGAAAATATTGAGAAAAATGATCTATGACAATCTTTTGAAATTAAACACCGTGGAGGGTTATTCATTAACTTGTCCACCACTTTTTAGCAATATTCCATTTGATTTTTGGAAAATTTGCATGCTGCTTTCTTGAAATCTATTGATTTTCACATGTGGCATCTGATTCAAGAGGGATACTCTACACCTTTTAGATTATTTAATGGAGATAATATAGGGAAACTTTCACTGAATGGAGTAATGAAAATAGAGACTTAGCTCAACTTAATGCTATATATTTAAACTAATTTTTTATTCACTTAAGTCTAAAGATTACATGAGAGTTTCTACCTGTATCACTGGCAAGGACATTTGGGATAGACTATGCATTATTTACGAATGTACTAATGAAGCCAAACAATTAGGTTGAATATTTTACTACATGATTATGAACTTTTTCACATAACTTGTATCTTGCATCATACACCGTAGAACACCATACACCCTAGAACACATCTAGTATGGAGACCAAAATCATTTGCATCATATAATAACATGAATGTAATTCATTCATTAAAGCATTAGGTGGAACCCAAACACACTTTTGTTTTAAGGAATGCAACTTGTATTAAACAGGAAAAAAATAATTAAAATAAAAAAAAAAACTAAAAACTAGCAAAGTTACCTTTCCTAACAAAAGGAAGGTAGCCATTATTGAAAAGCAAATAGAACCTAAGTAAAGAAAATATTTGCAAAAAAAAAAAAAATCATAATAGAGATAAGATCCACTACTCCTCATTTTAAACCATATGGGGTGAAGGGGATACCAAAAATTAGACAACACAAAAGGTTGGTTAGTATCCTAGGTTTCCCAAACAGGCTAAAACTGAAAAATAGTAAGAGCCTTAAACTCCATTACTCTAATTTCACTATGCAAATATAAAGAAATACATAAAATAATAAATCCTAGTAGCCATAAAGCTATCACTTCAATCCTTGGACCAACATCTTTGAAGCTTTCCAACAAAGTACCCTACATGAACAAGAAATTACAAAGCCGATGTAATTCAACAACCTTTTGCAAACACCAAACCTTTTATCTTCAGTTGAATATGAACAAGAAAAAATGCAACTATGAAACCTTCATGCCAAACGCCATGATAACTATTCCAAGAAGCCTCAATAATGGCTTCACTATCATTCCCATCAACAAAAGAAGACATTTAGATAATAGAAGGTAATAGATCCCCGTCACTGTTATGCAGTCCCAAATCAACTTTCTTCTTCTAGGTAGATCTTTCACGACCTAAAGATTGCAATTCTTTAATCAATTTTAGTTTACAACTTGAGGAAATTAAAATATCATTCTTCAAGCTATCCTACAAATGTAAACACATAACATCATTAGACTTTGCATTAAGAATTTGGATTACATCTACTTTCAACTTGATATCATCTCCAATAGATAGAAAATTCAAAGCAGCAACATTTCCATTTACATTAAGCTTTCCTGATCCATTTTCTAGTTTTTCTTCATATTCAATAATAGGACCATCTACATCATACACTTCAGCACCAATATTCAAATTGTCTTCCTTATCATTAACAACAACATAAAGATACCATTGATATCACCAAACAAGGTTCACTTTTCAGACATCTCGCCATTTAGATCATTATTGATATGTGCTTCACCATATTCATTGACATCATACTCATGAGATAATAAATTGAACTTATTATCTTTTAACAAATTTGATACAAAAAAATTAGACAGTGAACCAACCTTGTCAAAAAAAAAATTCAGATTTATTGCCTTGAATAACAGTACCAATATCGTTATCAATAACCTTTCCATTAACAACAACATAAGTTTCCTCAACCATTTCCAAATAAGCCAGACCACCATCTAGGTCTTTATGTAACTTAGTTCCAACACAATATTTAACAGCATTAGCTTCCAAATTGCCAAGATAGATGAAAATTTCCTTTTCATATTATTCCTGAATTTAACTTATATTCAAGGACCATAGGATAATTCATTATCTGATTTAAAAGGTCCATTATCAACTATTATTCTAGATTTCACTGGCTAAACCCAACACAATCAAATGATCCTTTCCAGATTTCACTCCTTCTGGGCCATTAGGACAAAAATCATTTTAGTGCCCTATCTTGCCACACTTGCAAAATGAGGAAGAGATGTTTTCATATTCAATTTTTTGAAAAATTTTCCACTCATCACTTCTAACCATATTCAAAATGGTAACTTAGTAACATTAACTTAATCCCAACATTGAAGTGGTAAATGAGGCAATCAAATCCAAAAAGGTGAAGATCTTCCTTCCTGAGAAAGAGGAGAAAAATCAGGTGTCTATTTATCTATACCAATTATGAATCCACCCATATACCATTGTCCTCCATTTAAAACTAAAAAGTCTGTATAGGTTGTTAGACCTACGCAATTGTCCCAAGGCTAACCAAGAGGGGGGGGGGTGAATTGGTAATTTAAAATTTATCTTGGAATTTAATAAAAAAAACCATTTAATAATGTTAACTCAATTTTATATTCTTTTAAAATAACCTTTTCAACAACAATAACAAAATGCTAAAAATTAAAATGCAAAAATATAAAAAAGTAAATAGAAATTCATAGTGGATCAGTCTAACAAGACCTACGTCTACTCCCTGAAGACACCCTCTTCAGGTACTGTACTATTACTAAACTAACTCTCCTTTTGTCCCCATAGTAAGGAAGAGAAGCCTTTACAATTTTCCTCTCTTCTACCAATCCATGGTGTGGTAGAGTACCGTCGTCCCTTCACACCTTCCAAGTGTCGATAGAGTACCATCCTCCATTCACACCCTCCAAGGATCAGAAGAGTACCATTATACTTTAACACCCTCCAAGTGTCGGTAGAGTATTAGATCTTCTCCAAAGATCTTCTCTCGAGCAACTAGAAAGAAAAATGAAGAGAATTGACAGAAAAGATATTCTCACCTTTGAGTAACCTAGTAAATCCTTCACACTCCAGCTGCAAGAACTCTCTCTCAAACACTCTCCCAAATCACCCTTTCACTTGCTCTCTAAGAAATCACGAAGACCATATTAGTCCAAGTTAGTTTCTAAGGACCATTTATATGAAAGATATGAAAAACTATCAAGAAAATAGAAAATATCGGTTTTGATCATCTACGATCATATAGTATGATCAACATTCATCCAGACGAATAGTTCAAAATTGGCTCGTATGATCCTATACAAAATATTTTTGTACAAGCCTATTGTACAGTATGATATATATATCGTACAATATAAAAAGTTATAAAAAAATTCCTATTCGGCTAGATGAAAAATGTTCCCAACAATTTCATACTCTAGATGTCATCTGTACAAAATCCAGATCATCCTGGATGAACGGTTCAAAAAATTTACATGTTCGTCTGGCCGAAAATGTTCCCCATATTTTTGTACTTTAGACATAATCTGTTCAAACTCTTGATCATCCTAGATGAACAGTTCAAAAAATTAACATATTCGTCTGGACGGAATGTTCCCAATATTTTTGTACTCTGGATGTTGTTTATGTGCACGGTTACTCAATTATAATCACACTCTCTTAGACTCAATAAAAGTGTAAAAATACATACTCCAATTACAATAAACCCTATACAAATCTGACTTGAAGTCTTCAACAATCTGGAGTATGATTTCCCTAAAATATTAGTACACACAAACAATAAAAGTAATATATCTAATATATGTTAGGAGAAACAATAAATTAAAATAATAATATTTAGAATCATCAAAAATACACATGATATTAAAACTAAGTTGCAACAATCTCCCCCTTTTTTATGATGACAAAATAATTATTGTTTGATTTAACTTATAAAACAAATTTTTCTCTTTAGCTCCCCCTAAATGAATGATCCATTAAAATCTAGGGAATCTCATTAAAATCAAAATACCTAAACCAAAAAAAATACAAATAAAATATGAAAAACAAAAAAAAAACGATGAAGACAAAAACATGACGAACATACAACCATTTAACACATAACAAATGTTTAACACATAACACATGCATTACATTCAATCAAACGTACACACATCACATAGTTAATCAAACAAATTCACATTTCACATAACACAATTAATCAAATAATATTATTACTCCCCCTTTTTTACAATAATAAAAAGAAGAATTATAGTCTTGAAATAATTAGTTTCAATATATAAACCAAAATAATTGAAAAGAAATGGTTTTAAATCAATTGCAATTACAATATTAATTCCATAACACTAAAAGAAAAATTCAAAATTTTAAATTAAAGAATAACTAAGAGAAAAAGTTAATAAAAATCATGATTCATGCTAGAGAAATTAAATAAAATAATTATTGCAAAAATGATGAAATGAAGATTAGTTAACTTCAAATTCAATATAAAATATAATTGTTAATTGGATAGATTTGGATTAGAGATTGAACGATAAAGGAAAGAACATAATAACAAATCTTAATTTAGTGATATTGCACGTCTTTTCTTTTTGTGGCACACTTTGTGCATCTTTCCTTTTTAGGCTAATTTTATGCCTCTTTTCATTTTGTGAACCATTGCACATCTTTTCTATTTTAGCATATATTATGCAAACCCCTTTTTAAAATCTTTCCAAAATCACTAATCTAAAAAAAAATTCATTAATAACAAGAATAATCATATTGAAATAATAATAATAATAATAATAATAAGACATCAATATTACAATAATATTTTCTAGTTATATTTGCCTAAACGAATATGAAAATAATCTCCTTATCTAAATCCAATTATAATCTAATTTAAATTTTTGAAAAATTAGATTTTGTAATGAAATTAATTTGTAAAGCAAAATAATTTATAACACAATTTTTAAACAATTTTCATAAGGTTTTTCATATTAGGAAAACTAATATTTCAAAAAGTAAGAAACAACCACAAGCCTCCAAAGTATGACATTTTTCATTAATTCAAAAGGTTTCATATACAACAACTCCCAACAATCTCACAAATACACCATTCAAAATTAGCTCATAAATAAAACTTACCAACACATAACAAACACTATAATCACAAAAGAAAAACATCACATCAGCACTCTCAAAAGGTTGATAGAAAAATAACAACAAAGTACACTAGAACTCGGAGGGGCCCTGGTCTGGAGGAGGAGGTTGGTTGAACACATAAAAGTAGTTATTCATCATAGCTACATTTGTGTTCACCGAGTCAAAGTGACCTCGGATCCACCCCATATCTTCTTGATGTCTTGCATCTTACTAACTAAATAAGTCTGAATTTGATCAAATCATAGATCAAAGTGAGTCTCCAAATGATCAAACCTCTGGACCATTTCTTTAAAGTAATTTTGATCCAGTTCAGGTGTAGGTGTAGGTGCTCCCCTTCTCCCTTAGAATCATCACTCGGACTCTGATCTCTCCCAAATAGTGATCAAAAAGAAGCATCAGTAAAGTAGATTGGGAGTTCAGTGGGAGGGTCATAATTAATTAGGTTATACTTCTTCTCAATGATATAGGCAATAAGAAGTCCTAAGGTCACATTCTTTTTCCTCTTATGCTGAGGATGACCAATCTCAAAAAGGTTATGCAGATAATCCATAATGAGTTGGGCTTTATCAATAGGTTTTTTAGTCATAATAAGATATGTGACATTGGATAGGAGTGGAGTTATGTTCACTTGATCACCAACTTTAGGAATAACAGAAGTTCTTAAAAGATACTAGATGATCCGGGCATTTTTGTTCAAGGTATAGACTTGGGCTAAATGATTGACTTAAGAAATACTTCTAAGAACTTTGTTAATTTTAGTTCAGTCAAAGTTTGACATGGAGGTCATAGTGTGTGCTCTAATACCTTGGGTTCTCAAGCGGAGGTAGTTTCCTAAATCTTCTTTAGTAATCTCTACATGTCATTTTTGGATGAAAGAACTTATCCTAGAATTATCCTCGTGGACTCTCATGTTGGCTAATAAATAATAAAAAGTTTTTTTTTATAATGTTTCTCTGTTATTCTATTTTTGATTGATTAAAAAAAAAATTGAGATTGAGAATGAAGGATATTTGAGTGGAAGAAAATAGAGGCATAAAAGCAAAATGAAGATCATCTTGGATAAGAAGTCGAGATGGGGTGATCTTCACAGTACTGAACCTAAAGTATGAATCTTCAAACTTCTTAGATAAGAAGTTACAATCAGTAGTAGAATGAAAAGAAGTTCCTTTAGAACCTCGAGGACGCTTACTAGAACTGGCCATTTTCTAGACACGGGCTCTAGAGAGTTTTTAAAGGAATAAAAAAATGAATTAAAAAAGATTTTAAAACCCTTCTATTTAAAGAAAAATGATCAATCGTATTGTACAAAATTTGCTTCGTACGTACTATCGTGAAATTGTATGGGACAAAAATTGTTTTGTACATACGAATAAAAACTGCCAAAGATGAAACGGCTTTTTGTAAAACATTATTTTTGAGGTGTCCTTTCATACAGGCTCGATCATACAGGCAAATAGGTCTTTGTCTGGGACAATCAGAAAATTTAAGATCATTTTAAAGATAGTTAGGTTCATCCCTTATAAAAATTAACACATGGATCGTACAGATGAAGATGATTTAAAATGTTCAATCAATAATAAATAACTAAACCTAACTGGTAAAACCATCCCCATTTGTTCAAACGCCCATACTAATCATACCATACATGATGTCATCATACAGTACGAAACCTTTTTAAAAATCTAAGTTTCACGTGTTCAACTCTCAAAATAATCATTTATAGGCTACAAAATTTTTACATGACGAATATATATTCGTACACTACGAATAGAATATAAAAACAAGACATGAAAATAAAAAAAAAAACTTCTAAAAAACAAGTGATATGCTTCTAGTTTTTTTTATTTATTTAGTGAAGATAAAAAACACACAAAACAAAAATAAAATAAGAAAAACAAATAAACAAAAAAAAAACAAACAAAAACAACCAAAAACAAACTCTAATTAACACAAACAAAAAACATATCAAGTTTACAGAATATTTAAATTAAGAATTTAGATCAATCACATCTAACTTCATCCTTAAAGTGCTAAAAGTATCAAAGGTTAGTGATTTTGTAAAAATATCTGCAAGTTGATTTTCTATAGAAATGTGACTCAATTCAATTTCTCATTGGCTATATGATCTCTAATGAAGTGATGTCTTATGTCTATATATTTGGTCCTAGTATATTGGATATGATTCTTTGAAATACAAATGGCACTAGTATTATCACAAAAAATAGGATTTATGCCAACTAAGATTCCTAAATCAATCAATTATTATTTTAACCAGAGTGCTTGTTCCATACAATTGAAATTACAAGATGTGCTAGGAGGGGGGATGAATTAGAAATTTATTGCAATAAAAAGACAATTCTAAACAGGAGTTCTAATTTTTTGTGTTTTTAAATTTTAAACAAGAAAACTAATTGATATAGAGGCAAATGCTTAAAACACAATTTGCAACAATTGGTAGTAAAAAATTAACTTGCTCAATAATGATTTTCACAACGATTTTCACTTAGCAATTGTAACAAAAATAAAATACAAAATGTAAATAAAATGCAATAAAGGAAAAATCACACCAGAGAATTTATAATGGTTCAGTCACTTGACCTAAGTCCACTCACCGGAGTCCACTCCGGTAATTTTACTACTAAATAGTAATTCTCCTTTTGCCCCCATAGCAAGGCGGAGAAGCCTTTATAAACCTCAATTTCACCAATCCGGCATGGCAGAGTGCCAAGCACTTTGTTACCCTCCTAGTGACAGTAGTGTACCTTCTCAGATTTCTCCCTTCTACAGAAGGCAGAGTACCTTAGAGGACACATATGTAGAAGAATCTTCCCCTTAGAGAGTCTCCCATAAGATCTTCTCAAGCCATAGGAGGAGCAACATTCAGCAAGCTTGGAGTAACCGTGTGATCTACCTCACACTCCTTCTCCCTCACAAATCCCACCTTCTCCTTCGTCTCATAAACCCCAAAAATACTAAAACCCATAAAATAACTTAGATCTCTCATTAAACTCATTTCAAATTCACTACTTATTAGTTTTGAGAAATCATCACAAATTTTTTTTTTTTAGATCAAAAAATGATATCATCAATATATATTTATACAATGAGTATATCATCATCTATTTTATTTAAAAAGAGAGTAGTGTCAGTACTTCCTTTCATAAATGATCTTTCTAATAGAAAAGTGCTTGACCTCTCATACTAAGCCTTAGGTGCCTATTTCAATCCATACAATACCCTTTCTAATTTGAAAACATGATTAGGAAAATTTGAATTTTCAAAACCTAGAGGATGCTCAACATAAACATCCTTTTATATCACCCCATTCATAAAGGCACTCTTAACATCCATTTGAAATAATTTAAATCTTTTAAAATAGGAGAAGGCTAACAAAACCCTAATTGCTTCAAGTCTTACTATAGGGGAAAAAGTCCCTTCAAAATTAATGCATTCAATTTAATTATACCCCTTAGCCACCAATCTAGCCTTATTTCTAATCACAACTCTAGAATCATTCATTTTATTTTTGAACACCCACTTAGTTTTAACTAAACTTTGATCCTTTGGCCATTCAATCAATTCACAAACATCATTCCTTACAAATTGATTCAACTCCTTTTGCATAGCCAAAATCCAAAATTCATCTAAAACTATTTGATTAATATGTGTGGGTCCAATCATTTATATAAAGGTAGAATGGAATCTCCTTTCTAAGTTTATGCCTAGTTCTAACAACCTCACTATGTTCACCTAAAATCAATTCCTTAGGATGATTCATAAAAAATTTCAATTCTATAGGCAAAGGGTTTTCTTTTTCTATATTTTCTTTAAAATTTATCTTTTCAATCCTTTGAGAGTTATTTTTTATATAATCATCAACTACCAAAGTTCTTTATTAAACACTCTATGTGATTTTCCAATACTAGAGTATCCAAAAAAAGTTTCAACGTCGGATTTTGGATCAAATTATCCTGAAGGAGATTTTTTATTATTACGTATGAACACCTTACATCCAAAAATATGTAAATGTGATAAATTAGAACCTCATAGGATGTTTTATTCAATTTTGATCTAATGTTCACCCAATTTTGAACATAACAAGCTGTACTTATTTCTTCAACCCAAAAATATTTTGTAAGTTAGTATTCTACCAGCATGGCTCTAAGAGCTTCAATTAATATTCTATTCTTTCTTTCGCTTACCCCATTCAGCTGAGCGGTCCTAGGTGCTGAAAAATTATGATTAATTCCTTTTTGTTTATAAAATTCCTTAAATATTTCATTTTAAAACTCATCTCTATGATTACTTTGAATTGTTAATATTTCAAATCCTAGTTTTCTCTAAATTCAAGTCAAAAAATTTCTAAATTCCTCAAATGATTCACTCTTATGAAATAAAAATTTAATCCATATGAATCTCAAAAAATCATCAACAATTACAAATCTATAAACCTTCCCTCCTAGATTTACAGTGGTAACCGATCTAAAAAGATCCATATGAATAATCTCCAATGGTTTGCTAGTTCTAAGATCTTTAATGGAATGAAAGGAGGACTTCAACTATTTTCTTAGTTGACATGTATCACACAGGTGACCCTTAGTAAAGTCTAGTTTTAGTATACCTCTAACAAGTTCTTTTTGGATAATTTTTCTAAGGTTTTTCAAGCTAGCATGACAAAGCTTCATATGCCATAACCATGATTCATCGGAAATTTTTTTCAAACAAAAAGTATTAGGAGATTTAATACAATTTAAATCTAGCATATACACATTATTTACCCTAATTCCATACAGTACATCAGTTCCATTTTGGCTTAATATATAGGTAGTTGGAAAAATTTAATACTATAACCCTTATCATAAAGCTGACTAGTACTCAAAAGATTATGCTTTAAGTCTTCTACAAGTAAAATATTTTTAATGAAAAATTTATTCAAGTTTTTTATCATACTTGTGCCTACCACATTCCTAATGGTATTATCTCTCAGTGTAACCTTGCCTCTATTCATGGCTTCCAGCAATATGAATTGTGTAGCATCTCCAGTCATATACTTTGAATATCTACTATCCATGTACCAAATACTCTCACGAGTAGGGCTACAAGCGAACCAAACATTCGACGAGCTACTCGTTGTTCTGTTCGATTAAAGATCGTTTGTGATCGTTTAATTAGCTAAACAAACAAACTTGAATAATATTTTAAATACTTGATTCTTAAATAAACAAAATTGAACACTAATGTGTTCGACTTATTTATGTTCACGAACAACATCATTTGAAGTTCGTGAACAAGGTCGACATTAAGCTCGATAAGAAGCTCGATAAAAGCTCGATTCATGTTTGATTTTGAACTCGTGAATAAGCTAGATAAAAATAATTAATATTTGACTTTAAAATTAATAAATATAAATAATCATTGTCTTTGTTACATATACAATTGCTTTTATTATAAATGTGTTTGTTCATAGATATGTTCATGAACGTATTTGTTTGATAGCTAAAAAAAATTCATTAAATATATTCGCGAACAAGCTCGATAAGCACTAAACGAACGAACATGAACCGAACATGAACACTCATTAATTTAAATGAACCAAACATTAACACAAATAATAAAGCTCGAACACACATGAACCAAACTTGAACAAGCTGATATTAAATGAACACAAACATGAACACTCACATACTCGGTTCATTTACATCCCTACTCACGAGGTCTTGTGTGAGAGCATTTCTACAAAATGATAAAGCATTAGTCTTAGAAACCCAAATAAGTTTGGGTTCTCCTCTTGGCAAAATTAAATTAGGTGATGTATCATATGACTAATTTTATGCATCTTTAGTCTCCATACTATATATAATTTTCTATAAATAGTGCAAGTGTGGGATATGTGCCTAATCATGGCACAAGAAAAATATTTAACTCTAGGAAAAGTTTTTTTTAATTTATTTGTGAATATTTCTCTTTTCCTAGGTTTTGAATTTTTTGTATTTTTATCAGGATTAAAAAGTTCTTCAGGTGTAGGTGGAATCTTATTTTTCTTAAGTGCATTCAATTATGCTTTAAAAATGAGTTTGCACTTTCTAACATAACATTGTCAAATTTTAGATAGTGTTCTCTATTATCACATTCATCCATAAAAGTTTTAAAATCCTTTTTCAAATTCAGTGTGGGATGATTTTAATTATACATGCTATTTGTTCAATTCATCAAACTTATCCAAAAATTTCATGTGGTTATTATCAATTTGTGCATAATCTTTCCTAAGGACTTCTTGCTCTTTTTGTAACTCTAGGAAATCTAAATTCAACCTAGTATGTATCTTTTTGAGTTTTATATATATCGTATGAATCTTTTCAAAAACATCAAATAATGTTTCATAAGTTAAGTCACATACATTTTCATGATCTGACTAATCAAGATTATTGGCCATCAAGCATAGATTGGTGACTTCTTCTTTCTTTTCTATTTTGGATGAATTCGAAGCTGAGTCCGCCCAAAAAGTTCTCTGAAATCTCTTCTTGCCCTTCCTTACATTTATTTTCTCCTCCACCTTCTCCTTACTAGGAGCATCTTTAAGATTAGGGCAGTCCGATTTGATATGACCAGGTTTCCTATATTCATAGTAAATTACATTATTATAAACCTTAACATTTTTGTGGAACATACCTTTGTTCCACTACTGGCATCTCCTATGCTTCCTATGTATAAAACTCCTAAATTGCCTTATCATCAAGGCAATTTCATCCTCATCCTCAGGTTGTGACTGATCACTCTACGAGTCACCCACTTTCAAAGCTATATTCTTCTCCTTTCGCTTTTCTCCTGCATCAATCTGTTTTTTATTCACTCCTTGCTCGTAAGCAATTAGTGATCCAAGAAGATGGTCAATATTATACACATTTAAATCTTTATACTCTATAATAATAGTTATTTTAGCATCATAAGTAGTAGGTAAAAAAATAAAGTATTTTATTAACCTTTTCAACATTTGTTCGTTCCCTACCTAATGTATACAAAGAAGTGACTATTTGAGTGAAACGTGTGTAAATGTCAGATATAGATTAATTTGGTTTCATACAAAATAGTTCATAATCAAGTAACAAAATATTTAATCTAAATTGATTCACTTCATTAGTTCCTTCATATGTTATACAAAGTTTGTCCCAATTTTTTTTCCACTTCTGTAAGTAGAAACGCACATGTAGTCTTCAATTTTAAGAGCACAAAAGAAAATATTCAAACATTTTGCATTTAATTTTGCTAAGTCTTGTTCTTCTACTATCCAGTCGGTAAAGGGTGTTTCAGTTCTAATGCCATCTACAAGTCTAGGGAAGCGATTGAAGAAAAGTAGACATTTGTATTTTCTAAAAATTGAATGGGATATTGTCAAATCATGGGGGTCTAGTGATCAAATACCTTTTTGGTGTGTTACAATTTCCAAAAGTATCCATAATCATTTTCAAAAAGTAATATAAACTTTAAATTTTGAAACAAAGCTCTGATACCACATGAAAATTCCATATAGGTTATTAGACCTACGCAATTGTCCTAAGGCTAACTAAGAGGGGGGTGAATTGGTAATTTAAAAATTCTCTTAGAATTTTAATAAAAAATTGTTTAATAATTTTAACATAATTTGATTTTCTTTAAAAATAACCTTTTCAACCACAATAACAAAATACTGAAAATTGAAATGTGGAAATATAAAAAAGTACACATAAATTTATAATGGTTCAGTCTAACAAGACCTACATCAACCCCCTGAATACTCCCTCTTCAGGTATTACACAAATACCAAAGTGACTCTCCTTTTACCTCCACAGCAAGGCAAAGAAGCCTTTAAAAATTTCCTCTCTTTCACTAATCCTCAGTGCGGCAGAGTACCGTCATCTTTTCACACCATCCAAGTGTCAGCAGAGTACCGTCATCCTTTCACACCCTCCAAGTGTTGGAAGAGTACTTTCATACTTTTATGCCCTCCAAATATCGGTAGAGTACTAGATCTTCTCTAAAAATATTCTCTCAAGCAACTAAAAAGAAAAATGAAGAGCATTGACACAAAAACAAAAGAGATTCTCACCTTTGAGTAACCTAGTGAATCCTTCATAGTCCACTTGCAAGAATTATCTCTCAAACACTCTCCCAAATCACTATTTCACTTGTTCTCTAAGAAATCATCATGAAAACCAGATTCATCCAAGTCATTTTCTAAAGACCTTTTATATGAAAGACATAAAAAACAGTCTAGAAAATTAAAAATTTTAATTTTGAGCATCCACGATCAATCAGTATGATCGACATTCATCCCAAATGAAAAGTTTTAAATTGGCTCGTATGATCTTGTATGAAATATTTTTGTACAAGCCTATTGTACAGTATGATATGTATATCGTACAGTAAGAATAATTATTAAAAAATTCCTATTCAGCTGGATGAAAATGTTTCCAAAATTTTGTACCCTGGATGTTGTCTATATGAAATCCAGATCATCCTAGATGAACAATTTAAAAAATTTACATGTTCATTTGGACAAAATTGTTCCCCACATTTTTGTACTCTGGACGTCATCTATACAAACTCTAAATCATCCTGGATAAACAGTTCAAAAAAGTAACATATTCATATAGATGAAAATTTTCCCCACTTTTTTGTACTCTGGACGTCGTCTATATGAAGCCAACTTCATACCGAACAGTACTTAGAAAATTTTTCCCATCCAAGCTTTGATGAACTGCTTTCTTGAGGAAATAACTAAACAAATCATCCATTACTAACTGAAATCGTATAGTACGATTAGTTTTTAAAAAATTTATAAATTTTTAACACTCCTCCAGTATGTGTGTGCACATTTACACAATTACAATCACACTCTCTCAAACTCAATAAAAGTGTAAAAATACATACTCCAATTATAATGACCCCTATACAAATTTGACTTTAAAGTCTTCAATAGTCTGGAGTATGATTTTCCTGAAATATTAGTATACATAAACAACAAAAGCAATATATCTAATATATATTAGGATAAATAGTAAATAAAATTAATAATATTTGGAATCATAAAAAATACACATGATATGACAACATAGTTATAAAAACTAAGTTGCAACAAAAACTTCCTCCATAACATCAGACAATTGAAAAAAACACAAAATCTAATCTAATCCAAGAGAGGTTAGATGAGACCCAACGAATTTACCCCATTGACACCTCAATTCAATAGTACAAATGAAAAAAGACAAGTTCTTACAAATAATTTTAATAACTAGATAGTTCCTTAAAACTTGAACATTTACAAATTCTTTCTCCACATTTAGTTTAACCACATTCTCATCCTAAATTATTTCAGAAACTTTTCCATAAAATTTATTTTAATATGTGGAGTTTTGATCCACACATTCCCATTTTTCAAACCAAGTTTATTAGAGACAGTTTCCTCATTACAACCAACTAAGGCATTTTTGGAATTATCAAGTAGATGATAATCCTTTCTAACACCCAACTAAAATAGAGGATTTGATGTTTTCTTTATCCAACAAATTATTAACAAAATGGTGAACTTTCAAATTAAAACCTGTAGAAGATGAGCCCTAAAATCATTTTTTTAAGTGGAAAATCTCAAATGGTCTTCCCCTAAGAATCTAACAGACTAAAACCCAATGATAAGGACTCTACCTTACGATTCACATAACTTGAGGATACAACTTCTTTACCTTTTCCTTTAATAAAAACTTGTCCATGATTGCTAGAAAAGCAACCTTCCTTGATAATTCCAGGTGTGTTCTTAAAATAAGAACAATGAGAAAAATTATGGTTGTAAGAAAATCTATCTTTTGCATCCAAAGGAACTATCAGATGCTTGATAGATATTGGGATTGAGGTATTCCAATAATCAGAAGATGGCAAGCAAACCTCTACCACCATAAAATGGCAAACCATAAATTTTGTAATGAAGAAATTTGAAATTTCACATGCACAAAACTTGGACAATATCTCACAAACTCAAACTCACTTGGGTTCCTAAAATTAACCCTTGATTGGCTTTGTAGGGGTGCTCTCACAAAAGATCTAGTAAGAGCATATGGTAAATGGATAGCGGATGCTCATAATATATGACTGGAGATATGAAGTAATTTGTCATGTTGGAGGCGAGGGTAGGAGGAAACATAACTCTAGGAGACAACACCGCTAGGAAAGTGGAAAGATCAGATATTATTGGAAACTAAAAGAATTTTATTATGGAAATGCCTTGTCAATAGATGGATTGAAGCACAACATACTCACTATTAGCCAATTATGCGACAAAGGTTTTGATATTAAGTTTCTAATAAGCTTAAATGGAGAAATCCTTTTAGAAAAAAAATGAGTTAACAATATTTATTTGCTTGATTTGATTTGTATTGACTTTTCAAACTCTTTATGTTTAAAGTCTATTATTGATAAATCCTGGCAATGACATAGGTGACTATATCATGCAAGCATGAAAACTCTTAGTAAGATCACCTAGAAAGACATAGCTAGAGGCATACCCAAACAATATTTTTTTAAAGACCACCTTTGTGATGTCTACTAATTAGGAAAACAAATAAAAAATTATTTTCATTCCATTAAGAACATCATCAATTCTAGACCATTAAAAATTCTTCACAATGACTTATTTGGACCTATTAGTACAGCTAGCATAGGTGGAAAGACCTTTGGGTACATGATTGTATATTATTTTTCTAGATTCACTTAGGTTAGATACCTAATATATAAAAATAATTCATTTGAAAAATTTAGGAATTTCTCCACTTGGATATAGAGGAAATTAGGATATAAAATATTGACTATCCATAGTAATCATGGTGAAAAATTTTAAAATGATAGGTTTGAATCCTTTTGTAAGGAGCAAGGTATATAATATAATTTTTTTGCCCCTATAACCCCTGAGTAGAATGGGGTAGGTAAAAAAGAATAAAACCCTAGTAGAAATTATTAGAACCATGTAGTAGAATATTCACTAATTAGATATTTTTGGGTTGTAGCAGTTAATAATGCTTATTATATTCTAAATAAGATAAATCTTAAATCCAAACTTAATAAGATTCCTTATGAAATACTTAAGGTTATAATACCCAATATGTCTTACCTTCAAGTCTTTATATGTAAATGTTTCATTCTAATATATGGAAAATCGTCATTAGGAAATATTTACCCTAAGTCTGATGAAGGAGTTTTCCAATGTTATTCTTATGTAAGTAAAGCCTATAGAGTTTTTAATAAAAGGACCTTAGTGGTAGAGGAGGCCATTCATATAGTATTTGATGAATTTGATAAATCTGGTGAGCCTAGGCTAGAAGAAGATGAGGATGTAGATTTCACCTAAGGAATATAATCCATTGATCTAGGATATAGAGAAGAACCTCAGGAGCCCTTTCCTTAAGATTGGAGATATGCATCTAGTAATCCTAGAGAACTCATCTTAAAAGATCCCTCTATAGAATTTAGGATTTAGTAGGAAGGAGGTTATCCATTCTACTTTCATCTCTTTGATATAACACAAAAGTATAGGTTAAGCCCTATTTGATGAATTTTAGATCCTAACTATGAAAAAAGAATTGAATAAATTTGTTAGAAATGATGTTTAGAAATTTGTTAGTAGTAAGGACTAGAGTGTTGTAGGAACCAAATGTGATTTCAAAAAAAATATGAATGAATCAAGAGTAATAATTAGAAATAAAGCCAGATTAGTAGCTAAGGGGTATATAATCAAATAGAAGGCATTGATTTTGAGGAGGCCGTTGCCCTGTATCTAGGTTAGAAGATATTAGAGTATTGTTAGCCTTTGCTTGATTTAAAGGCTCTAAGCTATATTAAATGGATATAAAGAGTGCCTTCTTGAATAGGGTAATTAAGGAAGATGTATATATAGAAAAATCCCTTGGATTTAAAAAGTAACCTTTCCCAATCATGTCTACAAATTGAAAAATGTATTGTATGGATTGAAGCAAACACCTAGGATATGGTATGAAAGGCTTAGAACTTTTCTCTTAGAAAAAAACCTTTGTTAAGGATATTATAGATACCACCCTATTCCTTAAGAAAGTAGGGAAATATCTACTCATTATTCAAATATAAGTAGATGATGTACTATTTGGATCAAAAAATTAAAATCTTTGTTTCAATTTTTAGGAACCATGAGTAGAAAATTCAAAATGAGTATGATGGGAGAGCTTACATATTTCTTTGGTTTTAGTGTAAGACAAGTGGATGATGAAACTTTTCTAAGCCATAGTAAATATATCAAGGATATTCAAAAAAATATGAGATGGAGAATGCTAGAGAAATTAATACACCCATGAGATCTACCATTTAATTAGATAAAGATGCATGTAAAAAGTTAGTGGATCAAAAGAAGTATAGGGGTATAATAGGATCACCTCTGTATTTAACTGCTAGTAAACCTGACATTAAGTTTAGTGTTTGTCTCTATGCCAAATTTCTAGTAAATCCTAAAGAATCTCATATAAAAGTTATTAAGAGAATCCTTAGATAACTTATAGGCACCAAAAATTTAGGCATATGGTATTCTAGATATAGATCCAAATTTAAAATCATATGATATTGAGACTCAAACTTTTTAAGATGTTGGATTGATGGAAAAAGCCCTATGGAACCTGTCAGTTCATAGGTTAATCCTTGATTTCCTTATCTCATAGAAAATAAAATGATATAGGTCTATCCACCATTGAGGTAGAATACATTTTTGTAGGAAGTTGTGTTACTAAAGTCTTCCCGGATCCTAGACAAGTTAATTTTAAGGATTGACCTATGAACTGACAAGATTACACCATCTCGCATCCTTGATGAGTTAATTTTAAGTTATAGGGTAATGGATCTCTTCGCCACTTGCACTCTTCACTTTATTCTTACCCCGGCCATCCATTTCAATTCTAAACTTCTTTATGTATTCTTTGCAAGCCTCATAGTGTATGTAGAATTCTATACCATAACCTCATACATGTGTAGAGGTCCTATATAAATAACCAAATAAGAATTAGCAGAATACTTGCACCTATCCACTAAAGGGGTTCAACCCCATATCCTATCATCTAAGGAGACCACAATTGGACCACCGTCAATATAGTCAATAGGAATGTTCCTCTAAACCAATACCATCCACTTGTCTAATCATTAAACCAAAATTCACATATCATCCAACATCTTCTCCATACTTCCATTATGCCTAAAGCTGGATATAGGGTAAATATCACTCCTCTTTTGTTTGTAGTCACCTACTTCATCATGTCTTGCAATGCTTTTGATGATTCCCAAATGTTCATTTCTTACCTGCATAATCTCATTTCCCTTTGCTCATGCTCAACTCATCATAACCATAATCTTGCACAAGACCAACCTGAAGAATAGCTAGAATTTTATGAGGAAGGGAGACCTTCTAGCACTAGCACCAACTCTAGAACCAATACTTGAACCAGCACTAACAATAACACTAGCATACCAGTCTTATTCTTATGAGGTGTTGATACAACATTTTGATATATTTGAGGCCCAACTAGATAGTCACAGTCAACAACAACACAACATGAGACTGACATTGCATGGTTTGGCAAGTAATTTGATATTATTCACTACTATTTGAAACCACCTCCACCTCCACCAACCCCTAATCAAGGATCCAACTTCTAAGTTGATTATTTGGTTGTAGTATTTCTTTTATATTTATATTGTCATCATTATTATGATTATTCTTTTTATTTTTCTCTCCTTTTTGTTGATGTCAAAATGGGGAGTAGATGGTTGATAGTGTATTATGTAATTTTTTATGTCATCATTTTTTTCTTTCTCTATATTATTTGTGTTTTCATTTATGTTTAAAAAAATTAAAAAAATAATTACATTCCCCTATTTTTTTAGTATCTCATATAGTGAGGGGGAGATTAGGAGAAACTATAAGATCTTATAAATTCAACAAAAAATATTTGCCATAGAGATTATTGCAATTTTGGATCCTGAGCTTATGATTTTGATGATAACAAATATTATTGAATGTACTTTCATTTCTCCTAACATTTTGTATTTCACATATATTTTTGTGTGTTCTAACATTTTATGCATGTCATATGCCATACAAGAAGATTCAAGGCTCAAGTTTTGGTAGAATAGGAACATGGTTGATTAGAGTTGTATTTCTTATTTATTTATTTTTAAAATTTTTTGAGCTTAAGTCATATAAAATTTTTATTCTTTTTTGACGATTGTGCACACACACAGGGGAGTGAGAAAATAAGTTTTAAAATTTTGAACTAATCATATTGTATGATCTAGATCATATTGTCTGATCAGTTGTTTTTTAATTGATTTAAAACAACTAATTTTGTAATTAATGCCCTTTGAATTAGGAATGACAATAGGAATGTGGTTCATCTATGTTACCCCAAGACCTTAGATAAAGCTTTTCATTATACTTTTATGTCAAAGAAGCAAAAGAAATTTATATCCATCACTAAAACTAAAACTCAAACCACAAATACTTCATCCCACAAATTTATTATTATACCAAAGCACATATTTACCCAACCCCATCACACAAAACTTCTACTGAAGGAAGTTTTAAAAATAACCAAAAATATTATAATTAAAGTCTCAAAAGAAGGGCCATATACAAAATCAATGCAAAGCTTAAATCATATTCTTAAAAGAAAGGACCCAATAGATGGTGATGCCACATTATATGATGACACCCCATTATATGATGATAAATCAGAGCATATAAGTAACCCTCGCTTTAATTAAAGTGGATTCCTGGCTATAACTAAAAATGAGATAGTTGATTAAAGAAGAAGAAAATATTTTTAAAATGTATATGTTATGAAATGAGAAAATATGTGGTCCAATTATTAATGATGGAAGTGTAATGAATGTTATCTCAAACCACAACATCATTAAAGCTAATCTCAAGACTATACCACACCTCAAACCTGTTCATGTTAGTTTTTTTTTTTTTTGTGATCAAAATGCAAATTGCATTAATAAAGAAAGAAATTATTACATACTACTATGTGATAGAAATCCTATCACAATCCTCCTTTAACAATTTGAGAAACAAAGGAGGTACATTATTGAATTCCAACTCTTCCCAAAAAAAATCACCTTCTAAAGCATTGTTAGCACAAAAATTAGCTAACTTGTTACAATTTCTATTTGCAAAATGAAAAAGAACCTTACCAAATCCATCCAAGAACGAAAGATCTTCGGTTCCTTCATTTGGACCATTATGATTCCCTTCTTCCATCGACTTTTGCAAATAATTGATAATATTGAGGTTATCACCTTCAATAATAATTTTTCATGTTAGTTGGGTCAAGCATAACTCTATCTACTTCACATATAGATGCCTAGTTCTTATTTATATTGGCAACTATAAAGTTTAAAGATGGTGTGATGACCTTCCCATGGATGTTGCTCACATCCTATTAGCAAGGCCTTGGTTGTTTGATATGAGTTTCACACATAATAGTAGAGAAAAAGAAATATTTTCAAACATAATAATAAAATCATTAAACTCCTACCAGTCAAACCTATACAGAGTATCTCCTATTCCTTTTTTAAACACTATTGGTATATTATTAATGCTGATGTTTGGAAGGCTGTTTCTCTGTTTTTTAAAACTGGTTTGATGTGTGATGAATGGAGAGAAACCTTAGTGGTCCTCATTCCTAAATTGAAAAATCCTTTAACTCCTTCTAATTATAAACCTATTAGTCTATGCAATTCTATCTATAAGATAGTGGCAAGGATGTTATTAAATAGGATTGTCTTTATTATGCCAAAGATCATTTCTGACAATCAAGCTGCATTCATCAAAGGAAGAACTATTTCTGAAAATATTCTGCTCACCCAAGAAATTTTTCACAAATTCAGAAATTCTAAAGCTAAGAAAGGTTTAATGGTAATAAAGGTGGATATGGAGCAAGCTTATGATAGTATGGGGTGGATCACCTTAAAAAAGGTTTTGGATCTTTATGGTTTTCCAAATTTTTTTGCTAACTCTTAATCCAATGCGTGGTGGACACTAAGTATTCTATTAATGTTAATGGTAGAAATACTAATTGGATTAAAGATGAATGTGGCTTTAGACAAGGTTGCCCTCTATCACCCTATTTGTTCATCATGTGCTCTCAACTTCTATCCAAAATTTTTAATAGTTATGGTGTCAAGATTGGTGTGAAGATGGCACCAAATGCAGAAAAGATTTCTCACCTGCAGTATGCTGATGATACTATTATTTTTGCGGAAGCCAATAGAAGAAATGCTACCAAAATAAAAAAAAAAAATCTGAAGAAGTACAGCGACTGGACTGGACAAATGGCTAATAACCAAAAATCTTCTTTGATATTTGGCAAATCGGTTAACAGGATTGATGCTAAAATTCTGTCTAGATTTATGGGTTTCAAAAGAGTAAATGAACTGAATTATCTTGGCATTAAAATAGCTTTGAGAAGGCTTAAAGCTTCTGATTTCAGAATGTTTTGGAAAAAGCTTATGACAAACTTAATGTTTGGGGAAATCTTTCTCTTACTTTGGCCGGTAAGCTTCAATTGATTAAATCAGCACTCTTATCACTTCCTATTTTCATCTCTACACATTCTCTTGTGCCAATGAAAGTGTTAAAAGAACTTGATAAGTTATGTAGAAACTTTCTCTGGACAAAGCAGGATAAAAATAGTGGAATTCATTATGTTAATTGGGAAACTCAATGTAAACAAATCAAATTTGGTGGCCAAGGAGTTATGTCTGCTTATGACAAAGTTGGTTCATGGAGAGCAAAATTTGCATGGAGTTTTATTTCAAATCCTTCTTCCTTATTAAACAGAACTCTTAAAGCCAAATACGGTAATAGATTCTGTTTTTCTGAAAATAAATTTGGTAGTTCACCAACTTGGAAAATTATAAAAAGTGGAGACAAACTTCTTCAAAATGTTATAAGGTGGAAGATCTCTAATGGAGATAATATTAACACTAATAAGGATATTTGGATCCTTGATAAGTGTTTAGAGAAATGGCCAACATTTGTCTCCAACTTAAATAAAGATCAATGCTCTTTGAATTACTTTTTAAATACAGGTTGCTGGGATAACCTGAGATTGAAGGAAGCATTTGGCAAGGAATTAGCTGATTTGATATCATTGATCCCAATTTATACAAATGCTCATGAAGATGAGTTGGAAATCATTTATAAATTTTCTAGGAAATCTCTTGTTGCAGTAATTTCAGATCATCTAAGTTCTAATGAAGAAGAAGATGCAAACTGGAGATGGCTTAAATTACTAAAATTGAGGCCTAGAGTAAAATTTTTTTGGTGGAGATTGTTACATAAAGCAATTCCAACAAATGAGTTCCTAATGTATAGAAGGTTAATTGATTACAACGGATGCCCAAGAGGTTGCTGTGACAAGGAGGATGATAGCCACTTAGCTGTGAAGTGCTTTTTCATGAAGAATATAGTCAGCTCTTTAAAAAAATGGGGATATGAGTTACCTGCTTTCAATAGTTTTGAGAATTGTATTAATTGGTTCTCTACCATGTCTACTCTCAATCCTTTCTTGGCAAATTTGTATTGTTCTGCTATTTTTTTATCATGGAAAAGTAGAAGTAAACTTGTTCATGGATCGGTGGAAGATAGCATTTCAATTATTACAGCAAATGCTATCAGTTTTGCATCTTCTTCCTTTAGTCAATGTATCATTTCAGCCAACTAGGTTTCTAATCAGCATATGCTATTTCAACAAACTTGGAAACCTCCTCCAGCTGAATGGATAAAACTAAATGTGGATGCTTCTCTAAACAACAATTATTCTGCAGGAGTGGGTGGAGTTATTAGAGACTACAAAGGTAGATTTTTATTTTCCTTTGGTTTCAAAAGTATTCATTGGGATATCTCGGCACTTGAGTTGGAGGCCTTGAAGGCTTTAAAAAATATTACTCAAGAGTGGATGTATCAAGCTAAAGGAATCATTATAGAAGGGGACAACTATAATGTTATGAAGCACATTCAAGGTATTTTTAAGGAAGGACCAACTGTAAGTAATAATCCCGAGCTACTTGATTTTCTTTTTCTTAGAAGTTTCAATCAAGTCATCTTTCAATTTGTAAATAGAACTTCTAATAAGTTAGCCGATTGTAGTGCTAACCAAGCTAGGTTGGGTGATTTTTGGTGGAATAACTTGATTATCAATAACGTTCCTCCTATGTTTTTCAAAATATTAAAGGAGGAATGTGATAATATTATCTTTTTATAGTTCTTTTTGAAGTTTAATAATATTGCTTTATGCATCTTCTCAAAAAAAAAAAAACCTATGGATAAGCATATATTATAGTATTTCATAAGATAAATTCTAATTTTCAACCCAAACCCACCCCAAAGAAAGGTAATAAAATTCATTTGAATGTCATAGGAAACCCTACAACCAACGATAATATTATCAATTATGAACTTAATTCAAGCATCAATATTATGCATACTTCCCATAACCTTGCCGAAAGATATTGTAGGATATAAAACTTTGAAAAATATATTTTAATATAGAAATATTTGTTAGTTGTTACATGTGAAAGAAGTAAACCTAGACTAAAATGAGGCTCATATACCAGTTGTGGTCTCTCCACTCCTATATGTATTTAGTGATATTACACTTGAAGAACTTCTTCATGATTAACCCCCTCCTATAACCATTTAACATTCTATTGACTCAATTCCAAGTTCACAACTTCCCAACATTTCTCATTATAGAATGAATCCCATTGAACACATTAAAATCAAGAAACAGTTTGGGGAGTTACTTAGGAAAGGTTTTGTATAAGAAAGTCTTTGTCCTTATGCGATTCTAATTCTTCAAACTCCTAAGAAAGATGAAATATAGAGATTGTGTGTTGATAGTTGGGTTATAAACAAAGTAATTATCAAGTATAAACTTCTAATTCCTTAACTAAATATCAAACTATATATGATCTCAAGGACTATTTCTTTCTCTAAGATTGATTTGAATATTACATATCACAAAATTTGATTCATTAGACAAATAAATGAAAATACAACATTTAAAACACTTAACAGGCTTTTGGAATGTTTGTTCATTCCTTTTCAACTTTCAAAACCCCTAGCATATTTGTTTGGATGATGAATACTATCATTAAAGATTTTAGTTCTCTACTTTGATGAATAATATCAGTTTTCAAAACCCCTAGCATCTTTTTTAGTTCATCTTTCTTAGGAGTTTCACTGATATTGGGAGTTTTCTTGGCTTAGCTATTTTATATAAACAAATCATTAAAGATTTTAGTGACATTGTACCTCCAATCATTGACTTACTAATTATATAAATTCTATTAGAATTGAAAATCACAAAAATCCTTATATCAAATTAAGGTACTTATGATGACTTATATTCAATTCCATCAGCATCATGATTTCTTTAAAGCTTTAGAGGTGACTTATGATGTATATCGAATTGGGATGGGAGGAATATTAAGTAAGGAAAATAATCCTATAACCTTTTTTTAGTGAAAAATTAAATTAAACAAAATATATTTATTTAACATATGATAAAGAATTTTATACTATCATTTAATTTTGAGACACTACCTTTTACAGAAAGAATTTATTCTCAATTCAAATCATCATTCCCTTAAGTTTATTAATACTCAACGAAAGCTAAGTCATATGTTTGCTTAATGGGTCAAATTTGTCGAAGAATATTCCTTCATCCTAAAACATAAACCTATAGTTGAAAATAAACATGATAATGCTTTGTCAATGGTAACATTAAGAATATTTTCTTTGGAATTTAAAATCCAAGGATTTAAATGAATTAGAGATAAGTATACAGTGTAGCCTGACTTTCATCTTATTTTTATTGAGCACTTATGAAAACCTTTAACCTTACAATGAATAATTATAATATTTAATAGATATCTACATTATAAAAAATAACTTTACATCCCTAGATCCTCACATAGCAAATTCTTAGTTTCTAAACTACAATTCAGAGGAATTATTGGTCATTTGGGGAAAGATAAAATAATATGTTTAATGGAAAGTCTATATTTTTTGCCATCACTTAAATGGGATGTTAAAAACTTAGTGGTCCAATATCTAACCTATAAAAAGTCGAAAGCCACTAAACAAAAGACTTGTCAATTAATTGCTTTCTCCATCCTTTATAGGCCTTGCGAAGACCTTTTGATGGATTTTGTTCTAGGATTTCTCATAATGCTTAAGGATATTTTAACATTTTTTGTAGAAGTTGATAGATATCATAGATGATCCATTTCCTACCATTCTCTGAAACTAATAATGCTTCTCATATTACTCGACTATTCTTTTAGAAAAATGTGAGTCAATATGGTCTTCCTTCAATTATTCTCTCATATCATAATTTTAGGTTTGTTTCATATTTCTGGAAGACTTTATAAAGATTATTTGACACCAAATTAAACTATTCATCTATTTTTCATCCTCAAATTGATGGCTATAGTTATAAATCTAACATTAGAAAACCTACTAACATCTCTTATAGGTAAAACCGTTGGAAATTAGGACTTATATCTACCTTCATTTGAATTTAGAGATATTAGTATTGTCTCTAGAACAAGCCAAACTTCACTTTTTGAAATAATTTATAGTCAAAACTCTTGGGCAACAAATTAATATAACCAATTTTCCATCTTATACAATTTCTAATTCTACATTTATATTTTCTAAGGACTTTCAAAGCCTACATGATACAATAAGGCATCAAATTACTTCTACTAATGATAAATACACTTCTAGGATAAATCACACTTGATTAAAATTTTTTTAATAATGTGATTATATTTTTATTTGCATCCATGTATGTTTGACTAAACATCTAAGTTTAAGAAATTTCAAGCAAAGGCTTGTATTCCATTCCAATTTCTTAATAAAATTTAATTAATGCCTATAACCTTGATTTTCCTACTGAAATGCTAATCTATAATGTTATTAATATTAAAAATATTTTATCATAAGAGCTAGTAAGCAAACATCCACTTATTTAGTCAAACTCTTTAGCAAGAGATAGTTTCACATTAAAAAAAAATAAAAGAGAGAGTTTCGCATTTACAAAATCCCTAATTTTTGAAGAATGATTATATAATCACTAAGGAAACACCAATTGATCAGCTATTGAGCATCACTTTTTAATTTGTTAGAAGAATAAATCATCTAATGATGATAAATGGCTGACTCATACTAACTTTGAGAATTTAGCCTTATAATTGATTAAGGGCTACTTTAATTTAACAATATAGAGCAAAATTCAACTAAGCCCATGTAGTTAATATAGCACATCGTTTGGATGAAGATAATAATTACAAAAGCCCAACTATAAGAGTTAAAACCAAAGTTTAAAAAAAGATTAATGAAAAATTCCAATTATAAGAGTCCAACTTAGAGCTCATAATTTTAAATATTATTATTATTATTTTTTAATCTAGAAACTTGCATAACTAGACATGATATGGTTGTGTTGATGATGAATTAAAAGTAGGCGGTTGGAATACTTTTTATTAATGACAACCTACCCAATTTTTTCCATCCACATTTTCCCTCCAAAAGTGGTTGCCTAATAATCTTGTAATGGCTAAAATGTGAGCTGAAATACTTTGTAATTTTTAAATTTTAAAATGAAATAATTTTGTGGAGAAGTGCTCTATATTTGCTTGGTGTTTGATGGCTTCAAGTATAAACTTTTTCTTTGGTGAGATTCGGTAATTACTTTTATTTCTTTTATGTTATTTACAATTCCTAAACACCTACTCTAAACTCTTCACAACTCTTTTTCCACTTCATAAGTATCCTTTTGCTATTAGGAGAAATAATGATAATTGGGAGGAGGATGGTACGTTTATGGAGGATGAATCTCTACCGGATCAACATAATGATGGTAAGACCCCTTCTACTTCCAACTATAATAGTGATGCTTTTACTGATACTGAGGATATGCATATTAATGCTACATGTTTTGCTATGGATGATAATGATACTAGCTTTATTAAAGTGCATAGTAAAAAAGGGAGGAAGCCAAAACATACTAGCTTTATTAGTCTGTTTTTTGGCTGCTGGGGGCATCCTTTTGGTGCTGGCTAGAACTTTAAGATGGGGTGGTGGTGGTTGTATATTGTTGCGATGTTGTGTTGTCTGCATCCTCTCAGTTTTTTGTGGACTGTTTTGGGCTTTGGCAAGGGTTATATCACTCAGCTGTGTTCTTTTCATTATGTTGGTTCTCGGTTTGGTTGGATGGGCTTTACTAAGTGGGTTTTTGGTTGCCATGAAGGTAGAATTGAGTGGCTTGTGGATGTTCCAAATGAGGCTAATAATTTCATTCTGAGCTCTTTAAGTCTTAATTTCATGATTAGCTTCACTTGGCACATTTTTTATTGCATTACCTATTTTCCTATCTATTTTTATACTTTTGTGATTATTTATCCTACTTTGTGTGGTGGTGTAGCATTTCCTTTTTCAATAGCTTATCTTTGCATGTGGAGCTTCTGGTGGACCAGTCCAAGGTTCTTTTTTCTGCAGGTCTTTGTCTTTCTCAATTTTGGATCAGGAAGTTGGTGCTGAAAGTTCGTATCCATTGCTTTCCTGCTTTTTGGGTGCCCATCGTGCACAGTAGATTGTATCTAGGTTATTTTGTATTTTGTCGTAGTAGGGACCTTGAGCTTTTAGGATTTTTTGTTGTTTTGATTGTAGCTCATTTGAGCAGTAGCAAAGCTCGAGGTCCCTTTAAGGACCTTGTAATTTTGATTTTAATCAACGCGTAGGCCCCTCCGTGGGTTTCCCCTAAAAAAAATATATCCTTTATGACCAACAATCTATCAAATTAAACTATTAAATTTTTTTAAACACCTACATAGGCCAAACTAAGGGACACTTGGATCAAATCTTACTCGGTATACTTTAAGATCCTCTTAAACTCCTTTAAGCTCTACCATCATCTCTAAATTATAAGTTCATGTCTAAGCTAATCTTCAACAATCATTTCAATCATTTACCTCTCATAAAAGAGATTCCCTAAAGTAATCTTCCAAACCAAGCCAAAAACTAGACTAATCTTTCCCTTCCTACTAGTATACCCCGCTAAACCCCTCATTATTCCACCATAAACATCGAAACACCACTCTAAGTATTAAATAAAGATTCAAAGCCTTCTCTAGCCATTAATGTCTCTGAAAAGTTACCCATCACCATTATCGTCCCATAACATTGCTCAAGCAAGTTTCTCATGTGGGCCCCATTGAACGGTGAGTTCCTCTATCTTGACCTGCTAGCCAACTGCTAAATATCTTGGCAGGCATATGCAAATATACACTATTAAAACATTAAAGTTAATGCTAAGTTTCCCAATGATAACACTTACTGAACATTCAAGATCTATAGATTCTCTAGTTTAAGCAGAACTATCCATTCGCAGATTAAGTCAACCAAATCAAGCTGACATTACAGAGTGAAGTTTATCGGGTGATAGACAAATGAGCACTTCTTCCTTCTATTCTTTCTGATCTTCGTGTCCCTCGAGTACTTTCTGCAGAAAGAAGCCACTGACTCCTGCATCGAATCTGGTCCACATACAAATACCCCAACCTTGTTTTCTTCTATCTCAGTAGCCTCTTCTGAAAGTATATCTGTCGTGTTCATAATATTGATCATTCCGTTTGAGATATCAGAAATTGAGATGATTTCTTTCATTGCTATTCAAATGGAGAGAAGATTCAGTTATTTACCTATTAGATTTGGCCGACCTCCATAGTTTATCTCATAATCTTGCTGAATTCCTTGTGCTATCGAAGTGCTGGCTGCCTCCACAATGCTTCTGTAATTATTTCTTGAGACAGTAATTGAGTTATCTGTTGATCTTCTGCATCTTGAAACAACTGTGGCAACGGTTATGCTTGTGGTGTAAATAACAAAAGAACATATAACAAGTAAATTATAAACCCACGACGGGGTTTTATCTGTAGTGGTTTTCTTTGTTTCATGGGTAAAAGCTCGGGTCAGACATAAAATGGAAACAAGAAAAACAATGAAAGCTAATCCGGTGATTGCAACACTCCATAGTAATCCTTCAGGTGATGGCATAACATCTCTTGAGGATATTGGTTCCAGAATAAAAGGCTTTGTCTGAGTCATTTCATGTATGAGTTCTCTAGCTGATAAGCTGGATCTCTGCTCTTGTGTTACATAGATCTTCAATTTTAAATGTATAGTATGTGCTAGCTCGAAAGGCTGGTGCAGTATTACTGTCGAAATTGGAGTCAACATGCTGATATCCAGTGATTTCCTTACTACATATATGAGATTTACTGAAACAGCACAGCGATTCAGGTTGAAATTCGTTGAAGCCGCATCTTTCAGGATACTTATGAATGGAGCTATGCCAGAACCTCCTGCAACTAAAATTAACCTATCATACCTGTTTAAAAACATAGAGAAATATTTTGGAATCATGAGTAATATAAATGACTTTTTCGGCATACATCATTCAAAATATAACTAACATTACCTTTTGTATTGGAAATCTATAGGTCCATATGGCCCTTCCACAGAAACAAAAAGATTCCTTGCATCATTTGAACCCTTGTTTGCAATAGATTCTACCATTTCATAGAGTGAATTGGTCCACTCTCCTTTGCATTTCACCAAGATTGAAAGCCTTTCATTGTCCATATTACAACTTGAAATTATACTGAAAGGATGCCACTGAAACTTCGATATGCTTGGTATCTTCAGAAACAGAATGCTAGACGGTGTATATCTCAAGCCTGCCACAGAATTGTAATAGGTATGTTATTTTAACAACTACTACAACATACATAATCAACACCAACAAGTGGCTTACTGGGGGGTGTTTTTAGAGCGAGCTCTACTGCTCTGCATGGTAGAATACATGCAGAAATAAAACTGATAACTCTTCTTGACTGTATAATTCGTAGGATCTTGTCCAGAGAGAAGAGGAGGACTCCTGAGAAAACGAGGTAAAAATGGTGGTCTCCAGCATGAAGCAAGAAGAATAAGATGAACGCCGCGTACAAATGGTGAACCGAATAGAAAAACTCAAAGTACTTCCTTCTGATTGGAGGTAATGCTGTTATCCATACGATTAGTTCTATAACTAGAGCAATTGCTCCTGCAAGATATACACGACCAACTCTTTGCCATTGAGTTATCTGTGTTTCATCAGGTTTAATGTACTCTGTTCAGATAGCAGTTATTTAAAAGTGTAAACATTTGACTAGAGGAAAATATATCTTCCTAGATAATATGTTTATTGTCTTACAAATAAATAGTGAAGTACATCCAAAATTTTGATTTGCATGTATTATTGATTTGCTTAGCTCATATTAGATAAACATGGTTACAGATACTTTTATCATCCCATGTTTCGTAAATCATCCTAGTTTTTGTTCCACTGTTCCCTTAGACACAGAAAATATCTTATGACTTGAGCCTACCAAATCTAGAGGAAGCCAAGCATGTCTGACACCTAATGTGGAAACTACATCCGACAACTTTGTCATAAAAAATGGGTTGTCATAAAAAATGGGCTATCTAAGAGAGGAGATTGCATTAGATAGGGCTATGATACATTTAGTGATCAAACTGTGTCATCAAGCTTTTTTTTTTTTAAATGATCGTCCGATGGGATGTTCTCTTGAACAATACTAGACTTCCTAGCAATCATTCTTTACTAATTTGGCTGTAGAAAAAAATGAATTAGTGATGCAACACCATAACATGTTCACAAACCAGTGATCAGATCTCAAATCTCAAATCAAAACATGTCAGAGATGGAAGAGCATCATCAACATCATCAAAACTAATCTCAAAGCTTGGAACTTCATCAAAACTGGTTCACTACACATTCCTATTTTACAAATCAAGCCTTTCCATCCTTTCTATTTGGCCTGATTCTATGAGATCAATTACAATATTCTCCGACCAAAAATTGATGAATGACCTTAGAAAAATATGTGGAAAATTTATTGTGTTTCTTTTTACGGTGGTCATTCCAATACCAGCATTATTCCCTTTTGTCTTGCTTTATCTAGCCTTTAAATAGCCACTCTGTAATCTGTTGTAGTAATTAATAAATAAATAACAAAAGTTTTCTCTTGAAGTATAAATTGAGTGAAAAGTTCGGTGGAACTTGAGTTTTGGTCTACACCATAATTATCTTAATGGCTAGTCTCTCTTCAACTATAGAAAAATAACTTATTGCTGTTGACATTAATGGAAGATTTTAGACTAAAAAATTTAACTTTATGATAGTGAAAGGAATCTTGTAATTTCTATAGAAGGCTTATTAAATAAATTTTGGCACCTAACAATTCTCCGTATTTCCCTTGACTTTTTACCCTAAACTCTCATTTCTCTCTCCTCTCACTTGTAATTTTTGGAGTCAAACCCACCTCTTTATCTCAATTCAGCTTAATGACTCCCCATTTATGCCCCTCCACTTTAAATTGGAAGCTCAAGCATCCCAACAACCAACAATGAGCCTCTCTCCCAGCTGACCTAATGTCCTCCATTTCTCATCATTAGGTATGACTTTACTTTTTATTTATTAAAATATTTAGTTTTTCCATTAGAACTATATTTTATCAAAATTTCTTATAGTTGATCATTGAATTTTGCATGAAAATTTATATTACTATAATATATTTTTATTAATGGTACTTTATATTTGAAGAAAATATATGTTCATAATAAGTTGATTGATATATTAATTAATAAGTGTTTAGTGGGTGAATTTTACATTGTATTTCCTACTTGGTATGAAAAATGCATAAGATGACGAACCTAGCCTGGATAAAGGAGATGTATTATAAAAGATTTGGAGTGGACTAAAAGTAATTTCATCATAAAGATTTGGAGCTAAGTTGATTTAGCCTTGTTGCTGGCTAGAATATACGCGGCGGTAGAGTTTGTAAATTCGCGACTGAGCGTTGTAAGAGTATTCAGCACACAAGCAGAAAAGAGAAGTGAACACCAAGGTTTTTACGTGGAAAACCCAAAAGAGGGAAAAAACCATGGGGCCTCGCCCAGTTGCAAAGTTCCACTAGTATTTGTTTGAAGTACAAAGGTTGATCTGTCTTACAAATCAGGACGATCAATTTACAATCAACTTCTCACAAAGTTACAAAGTTCTGAAATTCGTGGCGTTTCCCGAAAATCCGGCAGAGTTCCGACGTCTTCAGGCGGCGGGAAGAGCTCCGGCGGTGGTTCCATTAGAACTATATTTTAACAAATTTTCCTCTACTGAAGTCAGCACACAAAAAATATTTCAGCAAAAGCAACATTCGGCCTTCATAATTTCTTTGCTAAAATATTGCATTCCAGCAAACCCCTTACCAGATTTTTCCACACTAATTTTTCCACATAAAATTCTGTACACCCTATTTAACAAAAATGCCATTTCTATCAACATCCTACCCATTTTAAAAACCAAAATCTGAGAAGATAGCTATTAGTTCTTTCAGATTTTTGGAATTGTACACAAGTTCCCAACTATGTATATAGATATATTTTCATTACCTGTGCACAGGAGCACGTTAACCCACAGTTTACCCACACCACAGCACACTACCTGCAGCCCTTTGCTCTCCCACCGTCAGCCAGCAGCCTTATCCAGCTTCTCCCCTTCAATTCGCTGGCTGTTTTTTTGGAAATTTCAGCAGCTGTCGTGGAATGGGAGGGGAATTAGGAGTTCAGTGTCTTACACTCTTACCCTAATATAGCAGTACTAGTGGAAATTCCACTCAGCACTAGTGGGAATTCCACTAACATTGACTAAAATGATCTCAGCCGTTGATTACAGTGTCTTCTACTATCAAACCAGTGCATGCTTATATAAGTGGATGGCTACAGTGATTTGAATAAATAATGAAACAAATGACTTAGAGTTATTAGTAAATCAAGTAAGTAATGCAGAAGTTACTATTATTTAATATTAGTCTTTTTTTTTATACTTCAATAGTACAATTTAATGAAAATAACTTAACATTAAAGGACGTTGACGCTTACTTTATTTTAAACATTTTGAGGGTATCACAAATCACCCCTCCTTAATTAAATTTCGTCCTCGAAATTCCTTAGCTTAGTGATCATCAAACAGTTGAGGAAACTTGAGGCGAATATCTTCTTCTTTTTCCCAAGTTGCCTCCTTTTCTGGTTTGTATTTCCATTTCACTTTAACATAGGAAATTTGACGATTTCTGAGCTGTTTAGTATCAAAATCTAGTATTCTTTCAGGTTCTTCCATATAAGTCAAATTCTTCTGTAGCTCAATTTCATCATGTGAAATTCTCTAATGGACATCTGTAACCCATTTCCTAAGCAGTGATACATGAAAAACGTTATGTATATCGGACATGTCAGCTGAAAGAGCAAGTCTATAAGCAACTTTTCCAATTCTTTCAACAATTTCAAAAGGTCCAATAAACCTAGGACTCAATTTGCCTCCCTTACCAAATCTAGCTGTACCCTTCATAGGTTTAACCTTCAAAAATACAAAGTCACCAACTTCAAACTCTATTGCTCTGTGCTTGGGGTCATAATACTTTTGTTGGCGGTCTTGTGCAGCTTTTAATCTGTCTCTAATTAATCGGATTTTCTCTGTTGCTTCCTCCACCAGTTCTGGGCCCATTAACTGTCTTTCTCCAACCTCAACCCAAGTTAAGGGAGTTCTGCACTTTCTACCATAAAGTGCTTCATATGGTGCCATTTGTATACTGGATTGGTAACTGTTGTTGTAGGCAAATTCTATCAATGGTATGTGATCTTCCCAGCTACCTTTGAAATCCAAAACACATAATCTCAATAAATCCTCCAGTACTTGAATGGTTCTTTCG
>NW_021319729.1:193432-208654 GCF_001605985.2 Dendrobium catenatum | reverse complement strand
TTCAATACCTTCCATAGAAAGCTCCATCAAAATTTCCGCACCTCACTTAAAAGTCATCAGCTGATGTGGGTAATTGATGGAAGATTGGGATGCAAAGAAGGAACACACAAACAAGGGATCCAAATAATAGCTCAGAGCTTCAAAGGGATATAATACTTATCATCTCCTCCTTACACCGAGTCTTAGCTATGTATAAAGCAAATAGAACATTCTAGAATATTAAAGATATACTAGACCTAAGCTCTATTTTAACTAATATGTTCCACGTCATACTTCGCTTGCATTAGAAGAGTTTGACTCCATCGGGACGCGTCAATGGGAGAGAGGGAGGTGTAGAAAACATAGGTAACCCTCCTGGATCGAAGATTTTGAAGGTTCTCAATCTCATGTAACCAAACAAACTGCAAGAATACAATTTAATCTATATAAAGCAAGGTTCATTGAATTGGGAGATTTTCCAAATTTTGGATTCATAGCTTCTACACAGTGGGATCTCTTTGGTAAGGTTTGAATAATTCCAAGACCATCCAAGCATCTTCTTGTGCCTGAGAGATGTTTAATGACCAAAAGCTTCCATCAGGTGAACCCCAACCTACACCAACCCCTGGAATGGGTCCACCTCTGCCAAATGTCCCCAAATATTGTACCATTGGCAATTCAGAAAAAACCAAGTTCCCATATACATCCACTACTCTAATAAGAACATTGGCTTGATCACCTTCCCCATTTTTACAAAGTCGTTGAATAAGAGCATTATATGTTAGAATTGTCGGGTCTAATCCCTTTTCCAACATCTCATTTCAAACATAAAAGGTATCCTTCATCTCACTCTTCCTGGTATAACCACTAATTATGGTATTGTAACTTACAAGGTCAGGCTTGATTCCTCGTCTATGCATCTCATCGAGAAGTGCACAAGCTTCCTTTGCTTTCCCCAACAAGCATAGGCCTCTCATCAGATAATTGTACGTGACATCATGATGGATTTTCTTCTTCACCATTTCTTTCAAAATTTCATAAGTTCTTTTAAAGTTCCCATCACTGGAGTGGCCATCAATCATGACATTGTAGATCATAAAATCAGGGGGAAAGCCCTTGTTATTTACCATGTCCCTGAACATTTTGTCAACCTCAACCACCTTATTCCTCTTGCAAAGGGCATTAATTAAAGAAGTGTAGGTGAACCTTATTGGATTTCACTCGCTTCCTTGAAATTTCTTCAAACAAGTCAAATGCCTTATTTACATTGTCGTCCTTTGAATATCCATTGATTAGAATGTGATACCCTCAAAATGTTTAAAATAAAGTAAGCGTCAACGTCCTTTAATGTTAAGTTATTTTCATTAAATTGTACTATTGAAGTATAAAAAAAAGACTAATATTAAATAATAGTAACTTCTGCATTACTTACTTGATTTACTGATAACTCTAAGTCATTTGTTTCATTATTTATTCAAATCACTGTAGCCATCCACTTATATAAGCATGCACTGGTTTGATAGTAGAAGACACTGTAATCAACGGCTGAGATCATTTTAGTCAATGTTAGTGGAATTCCCACTAGTGCTGAGTGGAATTTCCACTAGTACTGCTATATTAGGGTAAGAGTGTAAGACACTGAACTCCTAATTCCCCTCCCATTCCACGACAGCTGCTGAAATTTCCAAAAAAAACAGCCAGCGAATTGAAGGGGAGAAGCTGGATAAGGCTGCTGGCTGACGGTGGGAGAGCAAAGGGCTGCAGGTAGTGTGCTGTGGTGTGGGTAAACTGTGGGTTAACGTGCTCCTGTGCACAGGTAATGAAAATATATCTATATACATAGTTGGGAACTTGTGTACGATTCCAAAAATCTGAAAGAACTAATAGCTATCTTCTCAGATTTTGGTTTTTAAAATGGGTAGGATGTTGATAGAAATGGCATTTTTGTTAAATAGGGTGTACAGAATTTTATGTGGAAAATTTAGTGTGGAAAAATCTGGTAAGGGGTTTGCTGGAATGCAATATTTTAGCAAAGAAATTATGAAGGCCGAATGTTGCTTTTGCTGAAATATTTTTTGTGTGCTGAAACCAGTTTGCTGACTTCAGTAGAGGAAAATTTGTTAGTTGAATGAGGAAGAGTGTTTTTGAGGTAAGCATGTTTCTTTATATAGCTTGAATTTGTGGTTAGCTTGACATTGTGGTTGAAGGTATATATAAAAAGTAAATGCTTATGCTTAGGTTGTTTATAAGCGAAAAAGAGACCGGGGTTTCGGAGAGCATCACCCAAATATTCTGGAGGATGAGGTGAGATACCAAACGATGCATAGAGAATAATAAAATTTTATACATTTGCTATGTATGATAGCATTATTTCAATTTATGCCACTTATTCATATATGTGAATTTTGATATGATTATGAAAATGGACATGAGAATGAAATAATATAAAGTTATTTAAGTCATATGTTGGGGGATAAGCCCGCACTAGTAAAGGCGAAAGACCTGAAGAGGTAAGCCTATACTTTCAATTCTAGAAGTTGGGAATTTAGACCCAACCCTGAATTGAGAGAAGAATTTCAATTCTAAAAGTTGGGAAGCTAGACCCAACCTTGAATTGAAAAACTAAAAGGGTGCAAAAGCTTATAGCCAGCATTTGACTTGTTTAAAAATGGTGTTGAATAATTAGTAAGATGGAAAGTATTGCTATGTTTTATTGTGACACATGTGAAAAGTGCTCTAACCATGTTATTATTTAGTCACTAATGTTATGCCTTTCTTCATATTAACAAATGTTGCAATTATTCTTCATACATTGCTTGTGTATTTAATTGGGCCATCGCTCATTGGCAGTGGTTGTATTGCAGGCAAGGGAAAGGAGCCCGTAGGGCACTAGGCGATAAAGAGGTGATCGTTCGTTTTTGATGTAAATATGTTTTGGTGTACAAAGAGATCTTAGAGGAGATCTTAGATAGCTATATAAACCTTTTTGTATGTAAGTAAATTTCGAAAGTTTTAGTAGAGCTCTGTATTTGTTTTAGTTATGTTTGATGTTCAGTTAGGTATATTACATGCTTCTTATATGTTGAGGTCCTTCTCTGTCATGCTTTAGTTGGTGTTAGAGGGTGAGCCAAACTGGGGTGTGACACCTAATGAGTAAGAAAATAAGTTAAAAGAAAAAATAACAAAAGTTCATATTTGTTTGTTATGACATCATTTGTAAAGCCTATAAGCTATTGATGCGACTGCCAACAGCAAAGTTGCCCTGGCGGGCAGTAGCCAGGGAAAGGGGGGAACTCATTAGAAAAGATGTAGGAAATTATTAGAGGATTTGGGTTGTTTAAGGTGTGAGATTATGAAGGGCTATGTTTTATGTTATGTTTTGAATTTCTACAATTGTTGTTGTGAGGTGTTTGCGGTTCCTAGTAGCTGCTAGAAATTGGGGGAGAGATGATTTACTTCTCAATTAGTGAATCATCTTATATCTTGTCTTACTTTGCTTGAAAATTAATAAAAACATCTCTCTTGGAGTTGTTTCTAGATTTATTTAGAGTATATGGTTATTTTTTTATATTGTCGTGTGTTGTTTTGATCTTTAAGACTTATCAAATTGGTATTCGAGCAAGACTTAAGACCTATGGTGCCAAAAAAAAGTGGATGCTTTGGAAGAGAAGTTGGTCAATCTAAATCTGAAGTTGAAGAATGATTTCATCCATGGAAGGAAGGTTTTCTAACTTAGAGGGCATGATGAAGAAAATATTGGAGCTTCATACCCAACCAACAGTATCAGAGGCGAGGGCACCAGTGGGTGGCCAAGGAAGAGGGGAAAACCCCAATATCAACATAATAAGTGATGATTGAGAGGTAGAAATCTTGGGGAAAATATCCATCTCTTGAACCGATAAGCCCGGAGGGAAATGGGCTAATGATATAACATAAGGAGAAATTGGGAGGAAGAAATAAGGAGGGATGATTTTGAGGAAGAGGATATCTAAGAAAGGAGGAGGGGTGGGAGAAAACAATGGAGAGATCATAATCGCTAGATGGGAGGAGCTGGAGGCAGAGGGGATCCAATAATATGAAAGCAGAAGATGCACAATTTTGAAGAAGATGCTCATGGGTAGATCTATAGGGTAGAGAGATACTTTGTAGTGAATGAGCTGATGAAGGAGGACAAACTCACGACGGCTGTGTAAAACCCGCAAAAATGTTGTTTTAGACCTCGCACGCTTTTCAAAGAGTCGCGGCGAGTTTTAAGTGGGAAATTCAAGTTTGTCGGATTTCGATGGAAATAATTTTGAAAAGTTCTATGCAAAATTCTAAGAAATTTGATATATAAAACTTATATTTAATTTTGCTTAATTTAGGAAATAAAAATTAGATAATCTCATAATACCCAAAGTACCCCTAGTGTTTATAAAGGCTTGGATAACTTAAGTGAGGGCAAATTTGGTATTTTGGAAATCCCTTTTCTCCCTAAATGAACCAACCGAGCCCTCCTCTTTCATTTCACGCATGGTTTGGCCGAAATTTGGAGAGAGCGGACGGTAGAGGCGACGGGCAAGGGAGACGGCCGGCTCCGGAGGCATTTTTCCGACGAAAAACTTAGGGGAAATTGAAGAGGAAGTCAAGGGAAGGAAAAGGTATGTAATAGAACTATGATTTTCCATCTCTTTCTCAAGATTTTTGGATAAGAAGATTTTTAGGGTTTGAAAAAACTTTGATTTTCTTTAAGAATTTTAATGGGGGATTGTTAGGAAATGATTAGGATATATTTTTTATGTATAGAAATGTGATTTTTTTTGGAAGTTTTGAGTTGGAGAAATTTAGGGTTTTTCCATAGAGTTAGAAATTTTGATAGTACTTTATAAAATTGATTTCTAAGGGTTCTAAGATAGTTTCTAAGGGAAGAAATTAAGTTTTTCTTACAAAAATGTATTTTCCTAATTTTTAATTATTTTAAATCTGAAAAATATATTAATTTAATTATGAATTAGGTGTAAGGGAGAGTTTGGCATGTTTATGTGAGGGAATCAATGAAAATGTGTTTTCCAAATTTAGGGTTTTAAGGTAATTCCGAAAATAGTATTTATTTTAAATTTATAATGAGTGTAGGGAAAGATGTGTGTGTTTATTTTAGGTGTTGAACACGTGGAAAGGAAGAGTTCGTAAGGATTTTTGACGAAGCACGTTGTATTGAGGTAGGTAAATGTGACACTTTTAAATTTAGAAGAAAATTTCAATTCTTTCCACCATAGCATGTTTTATATTGTTGTGAGATTTTTAGCATTCTTCCAATCGTACTGCTTTTATATCTTATTATGCTCCTAATGTCATGCACATGTTTCTAGGGTTGCCTAATTATATGTACTCATTTGGTAATGGTTTAGAGACAATGTGTTATCTTACATTACAAGTACATCTCTTAGGTGATGATATATATATATATATATTGCACTTGTCTCTTTCTAGAGTAATGATCAAAGAATGTACTTAGCTCATTTGCTTTCCTCATGCTAACATGAAATCATGTAGCACATTAGGAGACAATTGACCATATGCATGAATGAGAATATTCCTATGAATAATTAAAGAACGAATGTATGTGCATGTTGATGCGGAGGTATCTTTGATAAAGGGATGCTCTTCCGAGCATTGGTAAAGGTGGTTCTTATGAACCAAATGGAAAAGGAATGGTCAAACAAATTGTACCTGATCAGTACAAAAGATACCTCCGAGACGAGTGATTTCAAGATGCATATAAAACATCTTATGATTCATGAAAACAATTCATGTATTATGTAAAGTGATTGGTTGCAAGCTCAACTAAAGAAAGAGTCTTAATGGTTCACCTAAAGGCATTTTACTTAACTTTTATGATTTGTTTATTGTTCCTACACAAAGCATTGACATACATATTATTTCCCTTGCATTGTTCTCTAAATTTAATTGAAAAAACATTTGTCTATTGAGTTATGACTCACCCATGTTATGGGAAATTTTCAGGAGATCCTGCGAATAGATAATGGCAGACCAACCACCGCGCACTTATCATCGTAGGGAGACGACGGGCGGCAGGTTCTTTTGAGTTTTGTCATTTTGATGATAGAAGATTGTATGTGTAGATGTTTTTGTGAGAGTTAGATTTTTTTGGATCCCTTCTTTTGGAAGAACTCTCTATGTACATTTTTTTCTTTTGAAAGATGAATGAAAAATGAAAGTTTTAATTGGATTTACTTTAGTGGCTCTTTCTTTTTATAGTTGGAAATGCTTGGTTTTTGTTAGATCTTTTGATGATATGCTATGAAGGTTTATTTCCATCCTGTTCGACCTCTGTTCCCGCCTCGCACTTGTGAGCTAACCGGGCCGGGTCGTAACAAGAGTGGTGTCAGAGCAAAGGATTTGAGAATATTCATTTCATGAAAGAGCCTATAGGATGATGTTATAGGTTAGAGTAGGTATAAGATGCATGTGCTATATATTGCTTTGATTGCTTTGTTGCTTTATGTCTCAGGGCTGAGGAACCTGAACCTGATGCCACTGATGGCAATACTTGAGAGGCCAGGAGGGAATTGCCAGTAGTAGTGGAGCCTCAGGGCAGTAACATTAATGCTACTTTGGATTCTTTCACCCAAATGAAGGCGGCTATGACACAAATGATAAAGAGTACTCAGACTCAAGCCGGAGGAAGTGTAAGCACTATGATGGACAAGAATTTAAAGTTATTTCAAGATATGAAGCCACCAACATTTGTAGGAGGTGGACCCATAGAGGCGGAGGATTGGTTAATGAAGGTTGAGAAGATTTTGTAAGGAATGCTATACCCACAAGATAGAAGAGTTTCCTTAGCTGCTTATGCCTTTAATGGGGAAGCAGAAAGATGGTGGAGAAGTCAGCTAGAAGAAACTTTTGGTCGGAGACCTAGTAGCCAAGTGACATGGGAGGAGTTTGTTAAGGTGTTTAGAGATTGGTATGTACCAATGACTGCTAGGAGGTCAATACAAGACAAATTTATGAGATTGGTGCAAGGTGACGGAACCATTACGTAGTATGAGGCTGATTTCACCATGCTTTCTAGGTATGCCTCTCATCTAATTCCTAATGTAGAAGAGAAATATCACCGCTTCCTTTATGGCTTGAGAGTCAGCATTAGACAGCCATTGGTTCCTTTGGGTATTGAAGATTACTCTACTTTAGTTAAGAGAGCACGAAAGATTGAGCTGGATTTACAGAGTACTCAGAGGAGGAGAGATTTCCAGAAGAGGAAGAATGAAGATAGATCCAAATCTGCCCAGTCTTTTCATTCTGAAAGGCCTAATTGGAAGAAATTTAAATCCAACATTTTAGAGAGTAGCACTTCTACAGCTGTATGCAATAAGTGTGGGAGAACTCATAAGGGAGAGTGCCTCTCTGGCACTAATACATGCTACTAGTGTCACCAACCAGGGCATATGTCAAAGTCTTGTCATCTCTTAGGACAAAAACCTACTACTGAGGCCAAAACAGGTAACACTCTTCCTCAAAGGACAACTGGCAGGCCAAGAACTGTAGAGTCTACTGGATCTACCCCATCACAAGGCCAAGCTCGTCCACCGGTTCAACCAAGAGTTTATGGATTGTCACAACAAGAGGCTAAGGATTCTCCTGATGTTATCACAGGTATGGACTTTATTTAATGTCAATGAATTCATTTATAATGTATGAGTAAGATGAGCTTTATGTTATGTTACATGCATGATATTTAGGAATAATCTTTGTATGTAACAAGCCTGTTAAGGTGTTGTTTGATACGGGAGCATCACATTCTTTCATTTCGGAGGAGTTTGTTAAGTCTGAAGGTTTGTTTTCCTCAAGTATGCTCAAGCCTTTATTAGTTTTGATGTCCAATGGGAGTCAGTTGGAAACCAACAAAAGGTGTCATGTGGAGTTGGCTATTGGTGATAGAATCTTGGGAGCAGATCTTATGTTATTTTCTTTAATGGAATTTGATATGATTCTAGGTATGGATTGGTTGTCTTGTCACTTTGTGACCATAGACTGTAATATGAAAGAACTTAAATTTTGTATGCCAGGGGAGAAAGAATTTAAATTTATAGGGGAAAAAGGCATAACTTCTATGATAATCTTTTCCTTGGTGGCATACAAATTGTTGAGGAAGGGTCACGAAGGCTTTCTAGATTATGTTAAGAAGGAGAAGAAAGAAGAGAGGAGATTAGAGGATATACCTGTCGTGCAAGAGTATCCAGAAGTATTTGCAGATGATTTACCTGGCTGACCTCCAAGCAGGGAGATTGATTTTACTATTGAGCTGGTTAGTGGAGCGGATCCTATTGCCAAAGCCCCTTATCGGATGGCGATAAAAGAGTTGAAAAAATTGAAAGATCAATTGCAAGAATTGCTTAATAAGGGATTCATCAGGCCTAGCACTTCTCCTTGGGGTGCTCCTGTGCTTTTTGTGAAGAAGAAGGATGAAAGTTTAAGGCTTTGCATAAACTACAGAGAATTGAACAAGCTGACTACAAAGAATAAATACCCTCTTCCAAGAATTGATGATTTGTTTGATCAGTTGGAAGGGGCCTCTGTGTTTTCCAAGATAGACTTGAGATCAGGATACTATCAACTTAAGATCAGAGAAGATGACATAGCAAAGAAAGCATTTAACACTAGATATGGGCATTATGAATTTGTGGTGATGCCATTTGGACTTACAAATGCCCCTGCAGTGTTTATGGACCTCATGAACAGAATCTTCAAGCCATTTATGGATCTATTTGAGATATTGTTCATCGATGATATATTGGTGTATTCCCCAAATGAAAAGATTCATGCAAATCAATTGAGGATGGTGTTAAATGCATTGAAAGAGAATGAGTTGTATGCTAAGTTCTCCAAATGTGAATTTTGGTTGAAGAGTGTGAACTTTTTGGGACATGTGATCAGCAATGGAGAGATCTCTGTTGATCAGCACAAGGTACAAGCTATAGTAGATTGGCCACGGCCCACTACTGTGACAAAGATCAGAAGCTTTTTGGGTTTGGCTGGTTACTACAGAAGATTTGTTGAGGGGTTTTCTCGGATAGCAATGTCATTATCTAGATTGACCCAAAAGACAGTGAAGTTTATATGGACAGATCAATGTGAAGAGACTTTTCAAAGGTTGAAACAGTGTATGATGACTTCTCCAGTGCTTACTATTCCTTCAGGGATGGATGGATTTCAGCTTTATAGTGATGCCTCTCACAAAGGATTGGGTTGTGTATTGATGCAGAATGGAAGGGTCATTGCCTATGCTTCTAGGCAACTAAAAAATCATGAAAGAAACTATCAAACCCATGATCTGGAGTTAGCTGCAGTGGTCTTTGCCCTAAAGATTTGGAGACATTACTTGTATGGAGTTAAGTGTGAAGTATTTACTGATCACCAGAATTTAAAATACATCTTCACATAGAAGGAGTTAAATTTGAGGTAAAGGAGATGGTTGGAGCTTATCAAGGACTATGATCTGGACATCCAATATCATCCAGGTAAGGAAAATGTAGTAGCGGATTCCTTAAGAAGGAAGACTTCTAGTGCCAGTTGGATGATTACACAACAGCATGAGTTGATAAAAGATTTGGAGAAGTTAGAGATATTAATAGTCCAGCCCAATGATGTAGAGTTTGTGGTCTTGAATCAGATGATCATTCAGTCAACATTGAAGGATAGAATAAGGGAAGCTTTGCCACAAGATGTAGAATTTGATAAAATCCTAAATTTGGTGAAGGTAGGGCACATGAAGGAGTTTGAGCTTGATGAGGATGAGCTACTACGGTATAGAGGCAGAATTTGCATCCCAGATGTTGGAGATTTGAGGAAAGACATTCTTCAAGAAGCTCACTATTCAAGTTATACCATTCACCCAGGTAGTAACAAGATGTACAAAGATTTGAATGAATACTTTTGGTGGCCAGGGATGAAGAGAAGTGTAGCAGAAATGGTGGCTAAGTGTACAGTTTGCCATATGGTTAAGGTAGAATATCAAAGGCCAGGAGGTTTATTGCAGCCTTTACCCAAACTGGAATGGAAGTGAGAAGACATAGCCATGGACTTTGTAGTTAGATTACCCAGGTTCAGAAATGGTCATGATGTTATATGGGTGATAATTGATAGGTTGACCAAGTCGGCACACTTTTTACCTATCAAGTAATCTGATGCTGTTGATAAGTTGGCAAGTGTTTATGTTAAGGAGATTGTTAGACTTCATGGAGTACCAAGATCGATAGTATCAGATAGAGATGGGAGATTCACCTCTAGATTGTAGAGGAAGGTTCAAGAGGCAATGGGCACTAGACTTACTTTCAGTACAGCCTTTCACCTTCAAACAGATGGTCAATCAGAGAGGACTATTCAGACTTTAGAGGATTTACTCAGATTATGTGTACTTGATTTTGGTGGCAAATGGGAGACACACATTCCACTGATTGAATTTGCTTATAACAACAGTTTCCAATCAAGTATAGGTATGCCACCATATGAAGCTTTGTATGGGAGGTGTCGAAATCCTTTATGTTGGGCTGAGACAGGAGAAAGAAAGATCATTAGATCTGACTTAGTAGATGATGCTACTGAAAAGATAAGACTGATCCGTGACAGATTGAAGGCTGTGCAAGATAGACAGAAGAAGTACTATAATGCCAAACATAGATCTGTTGAGTTTGATGTTGGAGAGTTTGTATTCCTCAAGGTGAGCCCTATGAAAGGTGTGAAGAGATTTGGTAAAATTGGGAAACTGAGTCCAAGATATGTTGGCCCTTTTGAAATATCAGAGAGAGTTGGAAGTGTGGCCTACATATTGGTTTTGCCATCTCATATGAGTGGAGTACATAATGTATTCCACATATCTTCTTTGAGGAAATACATTGCATATGAAGCTCAGAAGATCAGTACGGAATCAATAGATATCCAACCAGATCTGACTTTTGTAGATGAGCCTGAGCAGATCATAGATTATGATGTTAAGCAGCTTCGAAGCAGAGAGATTCCTTATGTTAAGATTCTTTGGAAGCATGGATCTGAGAGAGATGCTACATGGGAGAAGGAATCAAAAAAGAGGAAAAGCTACCCACGCCTATTTCATTAAGGTATGATTCATTAATGCTTGTCTTAAATTTCGAGGATAAAATTTTTAAAAGGGAGGGAGAATTGTAAAACCCGCAAAAAATGCTGTTTTATACTTCGCACGCTTTTCAAAGCGTCGCGACGAGTTTTAAGTGAAAAATTCAAGTTTGTCGGATTTTGATGGAAATAATTTTGAAAATTTATACGCAAAATTCTAAGAAATTTGATATATAAAACTTATATTTAATTTTGCTTAATTTAGGAAATAAAAATTAGAGAAGTCTCATAATACCCAAAGTACCCTAGTGTTTATTAAGGCTTGGATAACTTATGTAAGGGAAAATTTGGTATTTTGGAAATCCCTTTTCTTCCTAAATGAACCAACCGAGCACTCTTTCATTTCACGCATGGTTTGCTGAAATTTGGAGAGGGCGGACGGTAGAGGCGACGGGCAAGGTAGACGGCCGGCTTCGGAGGCGTTTTTTCGGCGAAAAACTTAGGGGAAATTGAAGAGGAAGTCAAGGGAAGGAAAATGTATGTAATAGAACTATGATTTTCTATCTCTTTCTCAAGATTTTTGAATGAGAAAATTTCTAGGGTTTGAGAAAACTTTGATTTTCTTTAAGAATTTTAATGGGGGATTGTTAGAGAATGATTAGGAGATATTTATTTATGTATAGAAATGCGATTTTCTTTGGAAGTTTTGAGTTGGAAAATTTAGGGTTTTTTCATAGAGTTAGAAATTTTGATAGTACTTTTATAAAATTTATTCGCAAGGGTCCTATGGTAGTTTTTAAGGGAAGAAATTAAGTTTTTCTTACAAAAATGTATTTTCCTAATTTTTAATTATTTTAAATCCGAAAATATATTAATTTAATTATGAATTTGGTGTAAGGGAGAGTTTGGCATGTTTATGTGAGAGAATCAATGAAAATATGTTTTCAAAATTTAGGGTTTTAAGGTAATTCCGAAAATAGTATTTATTTTAAATTTATAATGAGTGTAGGAAATGATGTGTGTGTTTCTTTTAGGGGTTGAACACGTGGAAATGAAGAGTTTGTAAGGATTTTTGGCGGAGCACGTTGTATTGTGATAGGTAAATGTGGCACTTTTAAATTTAGAAGAAAATTTCAATTCTTTCCACCATAGCATGTTTTATATTGTTGTGAAAATTTTTAGCATTCTTCCAATCATACTGCTTTTATATCTTATTATGCTCTTAATGTCATGCACATGTTTCTAGGGTTGCCTAATTATATGAACTCATTTGGTAATAGTTTAAAGATAATGTGTTATCTTACATTGCAAGTACATCTCTTATGTGATGATATATATATTGCACTTGTCTCTTTCTAGAGTAATGATTAAAGAATGTACTTAGCTTATTTGGTTTCCTCATGATAACATAAAATCATGTACCACATTAGGAGACAATTGACCATATGCATGAATAAGAATATTCCTATGAATAATATGTGCATGTTGATGCGGAGGTATCTTTGGTAAAGGGATGCTCTTCCGAGCATTGGTAAATATGGTTCTTATGAACCAAATGGAAATGGAATGGCCAAACAAATTGTACCTGATCAGTACAAAAGATACCTCCGAGACGGGTGATTACAAGATGCATATAAAACATCTTATGATTCATGAAAACAATTCATGTATTATGTAAAGTGATTGGTTGCCAGCTCAACTAAAGAAAGAGTCTTAATGGTTCACCTAGAGGCATGTTACTTAACTTTTATGATTTGTTTATTGTTCCTACAAAAAGCATTGACATACATGTTATTTCTCTCGCCTTGTTCTCTAAATTTAATTGAAAAAGCATTTGCCTATTGAGTTATGACTCACCCATGTTGTGGGAAATTTTAAGGAGATCCTGCAAATAGATAATGACAGACCAACCACAGCGTACTTACCGTCGTAGGGAGACGACGGGCGACAGGTTCTTTTGAGTTTTGTTATTTTGATGATAGAAGGTTGTATGTGTAGATTTTTTTGTGAGAGTTAGATTTGTTTGGATCCCTTCTTTTGGAAGAACTCTCTATGTAAATTTTTTTCTTTTGAAAGATGAATGAAAAATGAAAGTTTTAATTGGATTTATTTTAGTGGCTCTTTCTTTTTATAGTTGGAAATGCTTGGTTTTTGTTAGATCTTTTGATGATATGCTATGAAGGTTTATTTCCATCATGTCCGACCTCTGTTCCCGCCATGTACTTGCGAGCTAACCGGGCCGGGTCGTGAGACTTTGATAAGCAGTTCTTTGCTCTAGTTTAGGAAGGGATAATGATGATTTATCAAGAGAGGTTTGAGTACCTTTTTAGCCGATTAGGGAGGATTTCTGAAACAGTGTTGGAGGGAAATTTCATGATGGAACTTGAGAAAGAAAGACTATGAGGCCATGAGGGTTTGGGAAGGCTATGATGGCAGCCTAGTTAATTGAGGACAAAAACTCACTTGAGAGAACCAGCAAGGGCAATAGTTTGGGAGTATCTTTATACCAGTTGATGACTATTTTTTGGGTACCAAAGGTACAAAAGTGCCCATTCAGAGAGAAGTACCAAAGGATAGGGGATTGGTAGCACAACTAGGGGGAAATTTCAAGCAAGTGACTGAGGAAGAGGTTCAAGAGAAGAAGGCTAGGGATTACATTTATGTTGTGATGAGAAGTTTGCACCAGGCCACTACTGTAAGGATCGTTTGCTATAGGTGCTTACAGTTTGTAATGAGGATGAAGAGACTCTAAAGGAGGAGGAAGTTGAGGACGAGGCATTTGCACCTATATATGGAGGTCTCCCTAAATGCAACGGTGGAGTTTACCTCAACTCACACCATGAAGGTGAGGGGAAAAATAAGAGAAGAATCAGTAATAGTTCTAGTGGGCAGTGAAGCAACCCACAGCTTTATCTCCAACCAAGTGGTGGATCAATTATGGCTGAAATCAGTCGACACGGGCTCTTTTAAGGTGATGATGAGAATATTAAAGATGGAAAAGAGTATAAACATATTTCCACAATTGATGCTGACATGTTAGAGATCCAGATAAAGGAGGATTTTCTTCCCATGGAGTTAGGGAGGAACATGTGGGCTCCGAAAATTCGGCCCCGGCCTCCACTCGCTTTTCTTATTTGGCGAGGGAGTTTTAACGAACTATGTTCCGGGGTAAATTTTGGAAGGCAGATGGGTTTGTAGATAAGACACTACCCAGAGATTTCGCCCTCATTTTGCGAGGACTTTATGATCTGAGTTCTGGTTTCCTATAGGTGCAAGCCCCTATAGTTAATTACCCCTCTCAATCACGAGAGAGAACTTTCGATTAAGGCTAGTCGTCAATCAGATACGTATGGAGAATACGTGTTATCTGGCATATATTAGCAGCATAGGTATTGATATTTGGAAGTTTGAAAATTGGGTTTGAAAATAGTTGGAGAATTTGGGAATTTAGAAAGTTTAGATGTTTGAAAATTTGATATTTAAAAATAGAAATTTTAACATCTTACACTTAAAGCTGATGGTGGGGGAATGGATGATGGACCCGATCAAGATCCCATGGTTCCGTCATCCCGGGCCATCGTGATCCCTGGTCTACTTAGTCAGAGGAGGTAGTCGACCCAACCTGACAGAAGGATCCTTGTCGGCAGCCATGGGTTGCTTCGTCCAAGGGGACCTTATAGACTGGGGTTGAATGTTCGTCTAAGGGGACAAATTTGAATCCACCTTAGCTAACAGAGGGCTTTGTGCCCTATCGATCATATCCTATTGACTCATATCCCAAGGATTTGATGCCAATAAGGAGCGTATTGGCTCTGGCCATAACCGCTATATCGTGGTGCCATTTGGCGGCAAAACCACTCGGTTCAGAGGGCCCCGGGTCATAACCGTTTACCTGCAGTGCCATTTGGCGGCGAAACTGCCGGTTAGAGGACACGTACCACGCCCTTACTGGCAAGAGATTGTTTGAGAATGGATCCTAGTGATATTTTCGACTAGGCATTTGGCTCTTTGTGAGCTAGAGTTTATTCGAATTTATCCGCCTCGACAAACTGTTGCGGAGGGCGAATGGATTTTGCTTTAACTGCGTTGATGGATTTATTTCAATTTTAAATATTTTTGAGAATTTGGACTTTTTGTGGAGTTTTGGATTTT
>NW_021319729.1:161134-191448 GCF_001605985.2 Dendrobium catenatum | reverse complement strand
ATTAATTATTAATCATAATTAAATCTAATTAAACATAATTAATTTTAATTAATTATGCTTAATAGGTATTAATTATAATTAACATAATTAATTGAAATTAAATTTAATCAATTACTACTAATTTATAATTAAAACTAATTAATTAAAAAAAATTTAATAAAGCCCATAGGGCTGCTCGGCAACGGGATTTGGCCGAAAGAAGCATGTGAAAGGTAGATGTTACCTTCACAGCCAGTGAGCTCTCTATGGTTGCTTCCGAAAAAAAATGTCGTAACTTCCTATCCGACCGGAAGGGTAGCCGTGGAAGGAGCGAAGTCGAAGGGAATAAAGGAGCCGGAGAAGGGATCGGGTAGGTTGGCTTCTCCCCTCTCTCTCTCTATCTCTCTCTCTCTCTGGACTGGAAGAAGCAAGGGGATCGGGACGGGGTCGACGGCTTGGAGTCGGGCAGAGGGACCGAGAGGCGTTGGCTTTAGTGGAGATGGAGGAGAGGTATCGGGAGCAAGTGAGGTCGGGAAGCTGGATGGAGATCAGAGGAGGTCGGGACGGCTGAGGGATTTCGCGTGGAGAGGTATCGAGAGTGAGGGGGTTCGGTCGTGGAGAGTGGAACGAGCAGCCGGAAGAGTGGAGGTTGGGTCGGTATTTAACGAAGGGAATGAGTCTCCTCGAGCGGGGTTTGAGCAGGAAACACGGAGAAGCGACGCAACGGCGCCGAGCTACAGGAATTCAGCGCGATTTCGTGCAGGATTCCCGGAGAACCGAACTGAGTCGTTGTATATGAGGTATGCAGGATTTCTTGCGAGTTTTGCGGAGCTTCTCTACGGGATATGTGGATCCGACGGGGTATAGGTATGCACACAGGATTTTCATTTTTCTTGTGCTGGTTAATGCTTAGAGGTCAACAGAACATATGTAATTTTGAGTATAAAGTGGTTGCATACATTGGGGGAAACTAAGGTGGATTGGAAAGCATTGACTATGGAATTCATTGTGAGAGGGAGAAAGGTAAGGATCAGGGGTATCGTAATCTATCCAAAATAAGGGTTTCTTTTAAGACCATGGTGAAGGCAATGCAGGTAGCAGGGATGGGATTCTTGGTGGTGCTCCAGATCCTCAAAGGAGAGGGAAGCATGGAGAAAGAGGAGGAGGTTTCAGAGATAGTCCAACAACTCCTACAATAATTCAGTGATATATTCCAGCTGCCTCAAATCCTACCTCCCTAAAGGAGCATAAACAAGCCATCATCCTGAAGGAGAGAGTATCCCGTATCCATGGTTGATCCTATCGTTACTCACAGGTTCAGAAGAATGAAATTGAGAGACTAATCAAGGAGGTGTTGGAGGCCTAAATCATTCATCCCAATGTTAATCCCTTCTCCAGTCTTGTATTATTGGTGAAGAAGAAGGGTGGTAACTGGAGATTTTATGTAGATTATCGGGCTTTGAATAACAAAATGGTGTTGAATAAGTTTTCTATCCAGATCATTGATGAGTTATTGGATGAGTTATATGGAGAGGTGATGTTCTTCAAGATTGATCTAAAATTGGGATACCGTCATATCAGAATATGGCCATCTGTAATCCAAAAGATGCTTATAGGACTCATGAAGGCCATTACAAGTTTGTACCGGTATCTTTTAGGCTTACCAATGCCCCAGCTACCTTCCAGTTACTTAAGAACAAGGTATTCCAACCCTTCGTCTGCAACTGAAGAAGGATATTTTTAAATGGGGGAAAGTAGCCGCCCTGACTTTTGAGCAGCTGAAGAAATCCATAATGAGTGTCCCTGTATTATCACTAACAGATTTTAGCCATTATTTTTTAGTTGAGATTGATGTATCAGGCTATGCATGGGAGCAATTCTCATGCAAAGTCAGAGACCTAGAGCTTATTTCAGCAAGTTATTAACCGTTAGGGCCAAGCTGAAATCAATGTATGAAAGGGAACTGATGGAAATAGTGTTGGAAATATGGAGGTGGAGACCTTACTTGTTGGCGTGAAACTTCATAATTAAGACCAACCAGAGAAGTTTGAAGTTATTGATATATGACTTCGAGATCTAGTATAAGCTCGGGCTAGAAAATAAAGCTGCAGATGATCTCTCCAGGCATAGAGAAGACCCTCAAGTTATGGATCTATCTATTCCCATGGTGGTGGATTGGAAGGCCTTGAAGCATGAGAGTGAGCTAGATGAGAAGAGACTTACTGTTGAATAAGGATAGCCATCCTGGTTACTCTTTGATAGGTCAGAAACATACTAGAGAAGATTTGTTTTTGAGGACATTGCCACACAACCCTCACTTATTATAGGAGTTTCATGGCATATCTATTAGGGGACATTCAAGAGTTTAGCAGACATATCATAGATTGAAGGCAGAGCTATACTAGGTGGGCATGCAGAAGGATATGGAGGAGTTGGTTGCCAGTTGTGTTGTGTGTTAGAGACACAAATACCTGATATGGCGCTAGGTGGTCTTCTACAGCCTTTAGTATTACCCGAGAAGGTGTGGGAAGAGGTGACTATGGGTTTCATCGAGGGAGTACCTAGATCAGAGAGCTTTTTTGTAATTCTAGTGGTGGTGGATATATTGAGAAAATATGCTTATTTCATTTCCTTACACCACCCATACATCGTGGTGTCAGCGGGAGCCGCATTTATTAGAGAGGTGATCTATTTTCATGGCATACTGAGGCCATTGTGTTCGATCAAGGCAAGGTCTTTCTGAGCCACTTCTGTTGGGAGTTGTTCAAGATGCAGGGGACTATCCTGAAGCGGAGTACAACTTACCACCCCCAATAGATGGTCATACAAAGGTGGTGAATCATAGTGGAGACTTATCTTCATTGTTTTGAATCAAATGCACCTAAAATATGGGACAAATGGTTAGCCTGGGAAGAATATTAGTATAACACTTCATATCATACAACAGCTCAGGCAATGCCATTTAAAATTCTATATGGGAGGGATCCACCTCATTTGATATATTATGGGCATGCCAACACATCGCTGTCATTAGTGGAGCAGTATTTAGGAGAAAGAGACTGGATTTTGGAAAAATTGAAAGAATATCTACGGAGAGCATAATAAATCATGAAGAAGTAGGCAGATGGACGTAGGAGAGATGTGCAGTTTGAGGTTGGGGTTATGGTTTATCTTAAGATTCAACCTTACAGAAAGAGGACTTTGGCTCGACGAAGGAATGAGAAGCTCTTCCCTACTACTTTCAGCCTTATGTGGTAGTGGAGTGTATTGGCGCAGTAGCATATCACCTACGGTTGCCATTTACCTCAGCCATCCATCCTATATTTCATTTATTGTCACTAAGACGAGCCATTGGAAACCACACACCCATGCCCGTACTACCGACCACATTGTCGGAGGATTTGGAGGTGATATTAAAAGCATTGGAGGTGAAAAGGAGTACGCCAAGGAGACAAGGGAATCAGGGAGGTATTGATCAAGTGGAAGGATTTATCAAAGTATGAGATGACATGGGAGCTCAACAGTACCCACCAGAAGTAGTTTCCATTTTTTCACATTGAGGGTAATGTGACTTTTTGGGAGGGGAGTATTTATGTGGTTGGCAACGGCAAAGCTGCCTAGCTGCTCAGGTGAGCTACAACTCAGCTGCCCAGGAGGGCAGCAATCCAACTTCTCAAGTGGAGCCCATGACCTCCTTTATCACCTATAGGAGAAGAAGCTTTGGGGTGGGGGGAACTCTTTAGAAAAGGGGGATCTCTTTGGAAAAGATGTAAGGGGCATTTATCAGAGGATTTGGGCTGTTTAAGGGGGGAGATTTTGAAAGGTTATGTTTTGTGTTAAGTTTTGAATTTATGCAGGAGTTTTTGTGAGGTGTTTGGGGTTCCTAGTAGCTGCTAAGAATTGTGGGAGAGACGATTCACCTCTAGAATAGTGAATCAACCTATATCTCGTCTTACTTTGCTTGTAAATTAGTAAAAATAGCATTCTTTGTGTTATTTCTTGATCTATTTGGAGTAAGTTGCTATTTTTTTAATTGTCGTGTGTTGTTTTGATCTTCAATTCCTATCAGATATATAATCTAAATAATGGAAAGGAAATCCTTGGGAGAAATAAAAACTTAAAGAATACAACTTTTCTCTTAACTTTGAAAAAAATAATTAAGTAATAATGGAGCAACCTATGATGAAATCAACTCCTGAAGAGCTTACTACAATAACACTAATTAGATATGCAAATTCACAGCAATCTTTTTAAACAAAAAGAAACGAAAAGTGTACAAGAAGTCTTTGAGATCTATATGAGATAAGTAAGAAGATTGAAAATCTCACACTTCTTTTAATCTCATTGATGATTATAAGTCAGTGAACTTCTAAGAAGCTTTACAAGGAAATAGAAACACAATAAATGAAGAAATCAAGCCATTAAGTAGAAAAACATTTTGAAACTTGCTTCATTAAAAAAAGTCATAAAGTAATTACTATAATTATGTTCATAAGGTGAAGAAGAATTATAAGGGTGAGATTAAAATTATCTAATTTGTTGTATTTTTATTAATAGAATTAAAGTTGGATGGTTGAAGTGGAGGAATGCATTGGGCTTGTTATGTGATAGAAAAGACCCTCTCAAACTTAAGGGAAAGATCTATAAGATGGTAGTGAGACATGCTTTATGGTGCTGAATGTTGGCCATTAAAAGAGAAGCATAATATTAAGTTAAGTGTTGCAGAGATGAGGATGCTCAGGTGGATGAGAGGCTTTACTCTTAAAGATAGTTTATGAAATGAGCATATACGTGAAAAGGTTGGAGTAGCTCCAGTGGAAGATAAGATCAGATAGAGTCGTCTTAGATGGTTTGGTCACATAAAACTGTGGCTTTTCAATGACCCAATTAAGAAAGTAGATGTATTAGATTTGACTTATGTTTAGAAAGGTAGAGGTAGACCTAAAAAGACTTCGTTAGAAAATATTAGAAATTACCTTTCTTTATTAGATTTAGATGAGAATTTGACCCTTAACAGAATATAATGCAGAAAAAGGATACATGTAGCCGACCCACATATTGGGATAAAGGCTTGTTGTTATTGTTGTTATACTTTGCCCTATTGCTCCATTGGATGCTTTTAAATATTAAATCAATTAGCTTTTTTACAGCTTCAAAATATGCAAAAGATTAATCAAATGGATTAAAATATTGTCTTCCTAAATAGAGACATCGAAGGAGTACATATTTGAGAACCATCATATTATGAAGTCAAAAGAGTAAGAAGAAATGGTGAAAGTTAAACAAAGCTCTCCACACTATATAATAGGTTCCAAAAGCATGTAATGATAGAACCAACAAGTACTTCTAATAGCATGCCTTTGCCAACCATCCTTATAAATATGCTCTCTACTTTAAACTCCAATATAAGGATATCTTGACCATTTGCTTATATGTTTTTGATTTGATCTTTTCTAGGAGCACTCATAGCATTTTTAAAGAATTTAAAGAATTTTAAAAGGAAATGACAAAAAATCTCATGATGGTTGATATTGGACTTCTTCCATATTATCTAAGCTTTAAAGTCAAATAAAAGAAAATGACATTACAGGAAAATCAGCTAGTACTGGTGGATTTTTCCAATAGAACTTTCTGGCGGTAATAAATTTTCCGACGGCTTTCCGACTTATTTTTTTCACTGGTATAAACTTCGCAATAAATGAAAACCTGCGACATTTATTTCCGGCGGTCATAGTCGTTGGACATTAAAAAAAAACATTAAAAAATCCGCTTGCCCAGCCGCGCTGCCCGGCAAGTTAAAAACGAAAATTAAAATATATAATTAATTTAAAATGAAAATTAATAATTAATTAAATAGAATATTAAATTAAAAAATTAATTAAAATTAAATATTTACTTAATAATTAACTATATAAACTATTAAAATTATTTTTTTAAATCATTTAAATAGTTAAATTTTAAATCCACCGGAAAAGTTGCCAGAAATTAAGCTGGAAAATTTCGACGAAAAGAAATTCACCGGAAATTGCTGCCGGAAAAATTAATATCATTGTATTCCATCAAAAAACTGCCAGATAATTGACAGCCGAAAAACTGCCTGAAAATTTCGTCGAAAATGGGTCATTTTCCTATAGTGTGAGCTATTTATCTCACAGGATGATCATGCTAAGGGGGTTTTCATAGAAGTTCAAATTTTATAATTATAAGAAGGTAAACACGTTGTCATATTACAATGCTAATCTTTCAAAGCATAAGAAACGAGATAATGTTGATCTAACACTTTGCAAGATTATGGCAAGGAGTTTGTGATACATGATATGCAAAACGCGTGACTCATTATTTTCATTGAAATTCCAGCTACTACGCATTTTAGAATTACAAGTATAATTCACAATCATCTGATAGTGCAATTAATCATAGCTTATTTTATTCATTTTTTTAATGATTAAAGGCTTTTTGGATGCGGTGAGAGTGATGAGAGAGGAGATACTAGGGATCAAAAAAGTAAAAATACATTCATATTTTTATGGGAGAGATCACCTAAACTTAGGCTTCGAAGAAACAACTGATTTTCACCATCATAACTTATGAAGTTTCGTATGTATTTTGTTGTATCATGTGCTTGCCATATAATTTTGATAAAAAAATTATTAAAATAAAGAAAAGTTTTGTAAGAAGAACCTCCAAATATTTGTATAAAAAATAAATCTGCAATAGATTTGGCCAGTATTTCTTGATTGAAACAAGCATATTTACATACTCTAGAATTGCATAAGAGATTGTATCAAAGGAAAACAAGTTTAACCAAAATATTTTAGATCACAAGGTCAAATGACTCAAATTTTTATAAAGCCACTTTGACATGAATGTTGTGTATGAATGAGAAATTTGTTTGCTATCATAAAATAAGTTTATGAAGGGTGCTGATAAAAAGAAAACTGCTGAAAATTCAAATTTTAGGTACTAAATGTGAAAATGTCAGTGGTAGCCATGGAAGGTGAATGGAAATGTTCTCAATATGTTTTAATACTTCCCTTTTTATATTTATGCATCAAGCGAGAAATAAAGTTTCTAACAGAGAATAAATAATAAGCATTTAAGGAGAGTTTTTTTATGTGAGTTTATGAGTTGTGTGAATTTCTATTCATTCTATTATTTTCAAGTATTTGAGTTTCTACACATTTTTTTTCTAATAGAAGGCTATTAAATTAATGTTATTCATATTTTCGCATTTCTATATATGTTGACTCCTAAACATCAAAACACACAAAAAAATGGGCAAAATCGGTGATATAAGCAACTCACTCGTCAGCACGGCGCTTGACTTGAAGGGTCAAATGATCTTCGATTGCCAAACGGACTACGACATTACAATCAAGCCTAAGAGTAGACCCTTTAAAGTAAAATAAGATGAGATCGGTCCAAAGGGACAACCGACATTGAAAATTGACACGTGGCGTCGCCTAAAGGATGTTCGATCGCAAAACGATTTTTGTCATTATATCTGGAATGTCCTCAATACCCAAGAATGACTATCAATTTGTTCAATTAAGATTAGTCGGTAAAATCGGCGCGTTTCTCGAGGCAATAACATGCAAATTGAGGAAATTAATTCATGACGTCGCTCAAACAACCTCCGATAGCAAACAATGATTACGCCGCTGAGATTGAAACGTTATCAATACCCAAAAACAACTATAAAATTGCCCAATGAAGTTTGCATGTGCAAATTGAGATGGATTTGAAGACAATTACGCACAAATCGAAGTAATTTTGAGCAATTAACTCTTTACCATCATCTCAAAACTTAGCAATAATAATAATAATAATATTATTATTAATACTAGACCAATTGACTAATAAAAGAACCAAAGTCAAATTAACTCAAATCAGCATGAAATTACCTCTGACTGTTAAACCCGTGGAATTCATTTTCACGTCTTGTCCCATAAATCATGGGAAACTATCTACCTTGATCCAATGTTTTATCCGTCATTAAAAAGCGATTGAACAGAACCTCTTTCGCTTCTTCGATCTTCCCATGCATGAGGCCTCTTGTTTGATGCCCGTGAACCCCCTCATGTAAGTCCGCTAGATCACTGCCATCGATCCCTAGTTGATCTCTTCTGACTCATGGCTCCCAATCTTGCACAAGACCCGACGCCTCATTCGCCCAGCCTTCTGCTCCAAGAAGACATCTTCAACACTAATCGCAAGCCCGATCTCAACCGGATCTCCCTCTCCACTTGTCGAACCCAACACCAACTTCCACACTCGACTAACCCTCTCCATTTGCTCAGGAGAAATCCTCCTCTCAGCAACACCAAAAAGCCTTTGCATAAAAACACTTCTGATTACCTCATAGCCCAGACAAATTTGACATCAACTTGCGACCGAAATTTCACATGTTTGTACCCACTCATCTTCCCAATTATAACAGACATTTTCCAGAAAAGGCTCACTTCAAAATAGTCCACTAGCCCCACACTTCCCCAGTTACCCTATTTACTGTAGCCCATTAATCTGCCAAGTAGCCCACTTCAAAACAAACCTATTCAAACCCACAGTCCACTGTAACATTCTTCCCCCCCCCTCAAACAAAAAAAAAAACACCAATGCTCTCACAAACTGGAGAAATTATTAGGTGTGTACTCCGAACGTAGAGATAAGTCCGAACATACACTTAAAATTTAAAACGTGGAGTGTACTTTGGTTGCACTTTTTTATATGTTTTACTTGTGCTTTGCTTGCGCTTTAGTTGTACTTTATACGCTTTGATAGTTTTTTTGTTGAGCTTTTTTACTGTGCTTTACCTGCACTTTGGATGTATTTTTGGTGCTCTTGGCTTAAAGTTCCGTGAACACATTAAATATATAAAGTAAAAAAATAAATCTAGTTGAATATCCACGTGTACGCTCTATGTGTCAACATTTTATTGGAGTCCAAATATATCTCTACATCCGAACTCCGCACCTAATAATTTTTCCACAAAGTGCGGCCTAAATCCCTCTCATACTCGACTCAGCAAAAATGATCCGTGAAGTTTAAAACCCTTTTTGGTAATTCCTATTCTATGTTTTTGTTTGTATTTCATTATTATCATAATTATTGTTAATTATTATAATAATTGTAATAATAATAATAATAATTTTAATAATTATTATTATTATTATAAAAAAAGGAAGGAAAAGAAAAAAAATGCAAAAACAAAGGAAGAAGAAAAAGAAAAAAAGAGGGAGAGTTTTGTGCATAATTTCACCGTCGAATGTCACTTGCGTAGGTATAACATTCATAACTCAAAATATCACATTTAACAATCGCAGCGCGCCGGCCGACCATCGTACGAGCTCTCATAGCACGGTGGTAGGGAACCCAGTGTGATGCTTGCGGTGATGTAGGTAGAACTCTAAGCTCTTTCGTAGCATAGCGAGGAAAAAATTAAGTATTCATGCGTACATCAATGCCGGCGGGAAAAGAAAATTTTGGCATTTTTTAAGCAGGTACCTCAAAGAACTCTAAGCGCTCTCGTAGCATGGCGGGATTGAAGATCATGGCCACAGTATCGTCTGACACCTACATGAAGCGCTCTCATAGTGTGGAGGGGAAATCCCAACTCTTGGAATTTCCCTTAAATAGGGGAGACGCCGGGAGGCAGCTGAAATTTTTGAGTAACCGAGGACCTAAATTTGGATAATGATAAGAGACTTAACATTGAATAAATGACGATGAACTTAACTTGAATTTAAACTCATAGAAGGAATCAAACATTAAATAAAAAAAACACACTAAAATTAAAGTGCAAATGCTAATTAATGGCCTTAATATTAAAATAAAAATCAATGAATAAGGGGCTTGTATTAAACATGATGGCTCGCTCACGAGCAAAGGACTTGTAATGTGCAAAATAATCTGCTTATAAGTGACTACAAGGAACTTGCAATGATCATGACCATTCACATACAAGCATATGCTGAAGACTTATAGTGAACAAGATAATGCGTTTGTAAGTAAGAACATGAACCTACTACACACACAATGGTTCATTTACAAGCAACTACAGGAAGTTTATGAATGTTCATGGATGACTGTAAATGACATTGAAGATTAATTAACCTACAATATTCAAACAATTGCAAGAAAAATCCCAACTAGCAATATAAGCAGGCATGTTAAACTCTTCAAACGATAATGCGCAACATACAAGGAATGCGACACATCAACACACCGAGGGAGGGGGTCATGGAGAAGATGACTTTTTTTCCATCAATGCCAAGTATCTTGTAGTCAAATATGCTGATTCACATGTAGACAACAGTGATGGCTTCCATCCTACAAGCACAAGCTAGAAGATTATGATGAATACAGCTCACTCACAAGTGATATTCAGCTAGTTACAAAGAAGACATACACTTATGGTAATAAAAAAAAGGAGACTTCTCATTCACACAACTCCATGCGATCAGGATTAACATATAAGTAGATGAACACAATGAACCTGCCTACAATTAATGATGTTCCATGAAGGCATATACAGAAGCATGCAACAAGCACTAGGACATTCATGCAATCTATAATAACTTAGTGGCAAGCAAATATATCGATCCACTATAAGTAGAGGAATTTGATATGCAATAAATACAATAGTTTCCTACAAACGATAGTAGTTTACATGGTGGGAGAAGTTGACAACAAATGCATCTTATCTGACCACCTACATCAGTACATAGATGAATATATTAGCTTGTTTACTAGAAACAAAGCCTCATACATAAATGTACGGCGCAACATATGATAAATTTCAACGACTGCTAATGGAGATGGGAGATGTGTTGTATGCATAATGATGCACTTGCGGGTGATGATCGACAATAAGTAGTGAATGATACAACACCCTTGCAATTAAACGTCATTCAACATCAAGTAAATACATCATCCTCTCGCAAGTGAATACATATGACATATAGTAAAATGCTAGCTCCTACAGACTGTTGTAGGAGAATTTTCACATACACTACATGTCATTTACAAGAAAACGTCAGATGACATGCAATAAATACAAAAACCTACAGGCAACATTAGAAGGTTTGCAAGCAAAGCAACCTGCTTATAGAAAGAGGCAACAAGCTTGTTTTGAATGTAGTTATCAACAATTAATAGTAGGAGATTAGTAAGTGCACTACAGTCTACTTGTATAAAGTAACGAGTAACCTGTAGTGTGATGCCACGCCACCAAATTTGCAATATTGGAATAAGTGAATTGAAGGCATCCACAAGCTGCTACGTTACGCCACCAGATTTGTAACATTCATATAAGCAGACATAAGGGGTTCATAAGATACTAAGCCACGTAATCGGATACACAACATTCCTATAAGCGAATAAAAGGCATTCATAAGCTGCTATACTACGCCACCGGATCCGCAACCTGTATACAAGCGAACAAAAGGTGTTTATGAGCTTCTACATAGAGCGATATGCATTCCCAAATGTTGATCATTCGTACAACTGATTAGCGCCAAATTCTTCAAAATGCCTCACACATACACTGCAACATGTATACACAAAAATACATAAGTGCACATGCAAGCACATCAATATACAAATGAAAGTATCAATGTACATGCAATTATACAAATATAAGAAAAATAAATGTATATGCAAGCATAGACCCACATGGGCCCCGGCGAGCGTGTTGTACGCACACACGTGACATTTGAGGATGCTGCATAGGACAATAAATAATATATTTATGTTTGAGCTAGATCTTTCTATACGGGTAGATGGGAGTCGACCCGGCCCGAACTATCAAACAAATATACGATCAGAACATCGACCGATATATTTATTTCATACATTCATAGTAGGTCTTCAAGGTCATCAACAAAAAAATATTCATTGATAAAAATCTAAAGCCAGCAATGAACCCGGTCTTTTGTTAACAATCAGACAGAGTCGACAAGGTCAAATAGATAAAATTAAAAAATATACCCCTTAAATACCAGCATGGGCCCTAACGAGCATGTTATGGGTATACATGTGACATCCAAGAATGCTGCATGGGTCGAATGATAAATCCAAATTCATGCCTTATCCCTTTATGCGAGTAGATAAGAGTCGACACAACTTGAACTATCAAATAAATTTATGATCACGATGTCGACCGAGATATTTATTTTAATAGGTTCATATTAGGCTCTCAAGGCCTATAAAAATTAAAAATATACTAATAAAATCATAAAGTCAATGTCAAGTCTGATGATGACCATATTGAATGTTTATCTAAACCGAAGGGGATCATATGTTTTTAAATGCCCCCAAACTTCAGCAAAATAAAAATATTTGCAAATGACCTCAAAATCACCCTAATAATGGATGTGTTGATAGAAAATCTTAACCAAAAGGGACTAGAAATTTTTAAAATGATTCCCAAATGCCCATAAAAGAATTCAAAATTCCAAAAATATCAAAATTTAAAATATTTAAATTTGAAATAAATCCCTGAAATGCTTAAAGCAAAACCCATCCACCCTCCGCAATAGTTTTCCTAGGTGGATAATTTAAATATCACCTCAGCAAACAAAGAGCTAATGTCTAATCGAGAATATCACTAGGATTCATTCTCAAACAGCCTCTTGCAAGTAAGGATGTGGTATTGGTCCTTTGATCGGCGGTTTGGCCTAAAAGAGACATAAATAACCAGTGGTTTGGCAAGATGGATTTGCGTGGTTAACGATTACGACCATGACCCTCTAACCTAGTAGCTTGGTCCAACGACTCCACTGTATTATGATTACATTTATATCCCATATGTTCCTTAATGACACCAAATCTTTTAGATATGAATAAATATGATATAATCAATAGGGCACAAAGCCCTCTATTAGCTAAGGTGAATTCAAATTTGTCCCTTTAGACAAATACTCATCCCAGATCTACAAGGTACCCTTGGACGAAGCAACCCATGGATGCTTACAAGGATCCTTTTGTTAGGTTGGGTCAACTACCTCTTCTAACTAAGTAGACCAGAGACCTTAATGAGCTGGGAAGACGGAACCATGAGATCATGATCGAGTTCATCATCATTTCCCCCACCATCCGCCTTAAGTGCAATGTGGTGCATTTCTAATTTTAAATATCAAATTTTCAAATACCCAAATCCTTGTTGCATCCATGGGTAATGTCATATTTTAAACCCAATCTTCCATCTAGATTTACCTCGAAACTTAATTCATTAAAACTCTCCTGAAAGACGGGAGGTTGTGGCACTAATTTTCGGAGCCCACATTTTTCAAATGAAGAGTTGTTAAAATTATGAGTACATAATATATGAAATTTGTGTGTTTTTAGTATTTTTCTGGATCTTAATGCAGATTTATTATCAAATCTTTGGCCCATAATCATCCCACATTAAAATAATAATAAAACAATTTCCATTTCCCAACTTTCTTCTTAGGAAGTTACACTTCATTTCTCATTGAATTTTTGAAATTTGACGAGCTAACTATTTTAACATTTCACTTGATATTTTCTTTAAGAGATTTATACATAAGGAATGGTATCATGACGACATTGATAGCAAAACTTTAGATTTATGCTAACAGAATATGACATTACATCATCAAGTATATTGCTCAATAGCATGTTGAATAAATATGATAGGTACCTCTTCTAAAAGTCATCTTTTTTCACTCCATACGGCCATTATGATAGCCCCATGCAAGAGAGAAAAAAGCATCATGCCATTAGCAATCCACATGTGGTACCTAACAGAAGCTTCAAACTGAATTCCCATTATCTTGAGCAATGCCATTCTCCTCAAAATTGGTAGCAGCAGCAGTGCAAGGCAGGCTTCACTCAATGAACCAAATTTAACACCTAAAGACAACAACTTAATCTGCTTCCTGAATCAAATAGATTTAACATACCACTATCAATGAAAAGATAATAGTAACCTATAAAATTATATATTATTATCACATCTTCCCTACCTGTTTAGTTTCAATATCTTTGAAGGTGTCATCTTCTTATAGTCACTAGAAACATTGGAGTAATATGTCCACACTAGGAAAATAATAAAGAAAACCATAGAAAATAGCTCGCCAAGCGACAATATACCAAAATTACTACTTGTGATGACTGGTTGAAAGAAGTTTGTCATCAAGTGAGCTCTTTTCACTCTGCAAACGTGAAATCCAAATAAATCACCAGATTATTTGACAAAATCTTGCTATGGTCTTACCAAAAACAGTTCATTAAAACCTTAACCTTTCTTCACTTGAACTGATAGAAAGGTAGGCATAAGCAAGTGCAGCTGCTGCTAGAACCGGAAAGCAGAAGACAACAACATTGAGACCTGAAAGCAAATGATCAGAAGATTCAGAATTATTATGGTCGAACAACCAGATCAAGTGTTCATCCCTGCAGCTTAAGATGAACTCAAAGCCATTTGACCCAACTCAAGCAACCCAAGTGTAAGCTTCAGTTAGAAGTTCTAGATTTTAATTAGGCTTGCTCAAAAAATTTGAAACTATTTTTTTTTTCAGAAACTCATACAATTTAGTATCGAATTTCAGCATTCTAATTCAAACTTTTATTCCCCCCACCCCCTCCCCAAAATATTATATATATTCAATTTATTTTAATAATCCTCATTTCATGATTATTGAATGCATTTAAATGACAATTTTACAATTTGCATGATAACTTAAAGTTAAAAATCTAAAACCATATTACAGAATTTAATTTATTGATAACTATAGATATTTTATAAAAAGATTTGTGACTGAATAGTTACGGAGATGGTTAAATTTTTATTACTGATCAATCTTAAAAAATTATAAATATGTTCTTTTATTTTTTATATTAGAGATATAATTTAGATTTTATATCTAGCAAATTAGTTTTAAATAGAATTAATCATTTAAATGCTACTTATTTCTATTACCAAACCCCTCACGAGCTAGCTTTGTTAGATTCAAACTTGATTTAAGTTGACCTTAGTTTATTTGTCGCTCATTGATTTCAATGCGCTTAATTTGAGCCAACTATAAAGCAGATTTTAGAAACTTTTGATCTTCGATATGTTCAAGCTTCTATTAATATTTAAAGCCTTAAAAGACAATTCAAGCGCCTTGCATTCAACATTACAAACAAGAAAAAAATACCAATTTCTCCGAGGAAAGTTGGCCTAGCCCAATCCTCAGCTGCATGCCATGATCTCTTCCACAACTGGGTCGGCTTCAGAATCCAAACAAAGGCCCATGCCGCTAGGATGAACGCCATTGAATACTTGAGAAGCGACCGAAGATGGCACTTCGACTCCATGATTTCCGTTTTTTTTTTTGCTACTATTCATAAGGCCAATTAGTATTGTCGCCCCATATATATATATATATATATATATATATATATATATATATTCATGGTGGTAAAGAGATATAAAGTATAATATTATAATTTTGTATGAAGATCTAACAAACAAGTAAATAAAAGATATGGGTGTAGCATTAATAAGAGATATCAGAGTTTTTACGTGGAAACCTCTGAAGGTTAAAAAAGCACAAGATTTTGCCCAATTTGAATGAATCCACTAATAATGATGATTGATTACAAATAATATCCCTCCCCAGAAGAGGGTGTTGTCTTAATGTAGCAAAAACATATTGTATATAGCTCGTTACACAGTGGTTGTTCTTAAAAGAATGTTGACATGTTTGTTTGGTTAGGATGATTGTAGTCGGGCAACGGTAGTTGGAGGGACTGTAGTCGGCAGGCGAAGTTGATCGAAGGGATCATAGTCAGCAAGCGACGTTGGTCGGAGGGTAGTTGAGGGGCAGCGGTGATCGGATGGACTAGTCAGCAGGAACCAGTGGTCTGAGGGAGCACAATCAAAAGGTAGCGGAGGTTGCTGGGTCGACGTGCGAAGTTGGTCGAAGAGACCATAGTCGCCAGGTTATGAAGCTCAGAGGGATCGTAGTCGGTGAGTGATGGTGGTAGTAGGGACTATAGTCGGCGGGCGACGGTGTTCGGAGGGACAATAGTCTGTGTGTGACGGTGGTCGAATCAGACCTTTTTGGTCGAAAAATTATTATTATTTTTTTCTTTTTATTTTTTGGGCCTTCACGCCTCTTGCATTGTAGGCTGCTATAGTGCCACCTCCTTTGTGGAGGAACAGCAAAAATATTTTTTTTAATAAATTTAGATTATTTCCTTTTTTAAAATATAAAAAAAGTAAAAAATTCAAATATATATATTAGAATAGAAATAATTAAATTGATGCATATTTATTTGCCAAAGCATTGCTTGATGACGTTAACCTGTGTGGAAGAGGTTGAGAGAAATCTATTAAGGATGTTTGGCATATCCAAGGATGTTCATCAAAATATTGTTTGTTGGCATTAACTTGTATGGAAGAGGTCAAGAGAATCCACCAAGGATGTTTGACTTATCTGAGATTATTTATTAGAGCGTTGCTCGAGGATATTAACTTGTATGGAAGAGTTCGAATCAAATCCATTTGGGATCAATTATGCCTTGATTGGGAGGGGAGAACACCACATGTTTCCTAAATCAAATGTGAAGAATGTTCAATCTTTAGACCGTTACTATCTTTTTGAGGTTGAGACTATGATCTTTCCCAAGGATTAGAAGTCTAATTAGGGACTGTATATAGTTTAGCATTCACTTGAAGCCTTCATGTATTTTTGGGAAGCTTTATGATAGATGGTTGCTGGCAAGATTATATTTGGACAAGTAAACTTTTTGAAGGACTTCCTTAATTATCACCAAAATTATAACCAGGGTTCCCCCCCCCCCGGGTCCCCCCCCCCCCCCAATCTAAATCTACTTCCCATAGAATTGATGCCCCGATGGCTAATGGTTAAAATGTGATTGAGCATTATCTGCTTGATGTTTTGATGAAAGTACTTTTAATATAACCTTTGGACCTGATAATAGGGCATGGTAAAGGGATTACATTGCTTCAATCGGGCCTAGGACATTGATGTGAATGATCTTTCAAGGTTGGAGAAAAGTTGCAACTTAGCCAAGAATTGTTCCCCACATAATTGATGTGGTATTGGCTGATAGACGACAGACGATAATGCATATTTTTTTTTCTTTAGTGTTTCCCTTAGGACTTCTTTTGAATATGATAATAGATCATTATATGGGGACTACTATACTTCAGTCATTTCCTATTTATGGGGTGCAAAACTATTGTATTCTAGAAAATTCACGACAGTAGAGAGATATAGAGTCCAACATCGTAGCTTTATTTGAAAATATAACATATAAGCAGATGAAAGATAGTGGTGTAGCATTCATAAGTGACACAAGAAATTTTTTATATGGAAACCCCTAATAAGGGGAAAAAACTACGAGGCCTTACCTAGTTTGAATGAATCCACTCGTACAGATTGTTGATTTCAAATAATAACCCTCCTCAAAAGAGGGTGCTAGTTTAATATAACAAATACATAATATATATTTCTTGTTACATGGTAGATGTTCTTAAAAAGGGTAGACATGTTTGATTGTTCAATAGGGCTGTAGTTTTATGAGGGTGGTTTGAGGGATCGTTATTAGTAGGCGATGGGAGGTCGGAGGGAACATAGTCGGGAGTTAAAGGGGTTATAGTTGGCATGCTATATTGGTTGGAGGGACCTTAGTCGGGCGTGATGGTTACTAGAAGGACTGTAGTCAGTGGTCGAAAGGACCATAATCCGCATGCAATATTGGTATGAGGGATTATTGTCGGCAGGTGGCTGGGGTCATATGGTCAGAGGTAATGTTGGTCAGAGGGACCGTAGTGAGCAGGCGATGATGTTTAGTGGGACCGTAGTTTGCTAGCAATGGTGGTCATAGGGACCATAGTCAGCTGGTGAAGGTGGTCAAAGGGACCGTAGTTGGCAGGCCATAATGGTCGGAGGGATTATACTCGATAGGCAATGGTCATCTAAGGGACCATAATTGGCGTGAAACAGTGGTCTAAGGGATCATAGTTAGCATGTTGTGGAGGTTTGTGGCTGGGCTGTAGTCCATTGATGTTTGAGTGAATATTTCAGGGTGGTTGACAGTATGTGGGAAGCCCAATAATAATTAGTGGATAGGAGATAGTTCAATGACAATCAACAGCTAGGTGGTGGTTCATCGAAGGTCAGGAAGATGTCCAGTGGAGGTTGAAGGTTGGGTGGTTGTTTGGTGGTGATCGATGATCGGGTGGTGCTTCGATGATGGTGAGGTGGAAGTCAGACAATGGTCGGTGCTCGAATGGAAGTTTTACAGTGGTCGGCGGGCATGAGTGGAAGTCTATTGGCGGCCAAGCGGTGGTCCAACGATGATTGATGGAGGTTTGTTAGCAGTGGTTTTGGAGCTTGTAAAGCCTTAGAGACATATCCAATATCCAACTAAAGGTCCCCCTTCTCATAGAGAGTGGGGGTCTATTTATAGATTTTTATGAGTGACACAACTCATAAATATAGAGAAGTTCTAGGGTAGGTTCAGAGTGCTCCTAATGGCTTGTATTGATTCTCTCGATCATAAATCATTTTTTAAAAGTTTAAGTAACTTAATGATGTTGTAATTCAGCTATCTTGCACTAGCTGGATTCATATCGTCAAGCCACTTGATTCGACTATAAGCATGCATTATTTAGTCTTTATGTTGTCATCCAATTAATGCTTTCAACCTTTTAAATACGCTCTGGACTCTTAATTCAGACCTACTAGGGCTAGTATTGGACTGATTTTTCTATTATTGGGTTTGTCTCTTTGATACTTTTCATTTGACTATACGTTTACCAAAGTCAAAGTTTGGATGGTCCCAAATTTAATTTTGGAAGTTTACAACTTTGATATGCCTTGAGATTCATGTCCTATCAAGGCGATCTTTGGGGATGTGTTAATGCCTAACTTCATTAATAAGATATTACATTATGATATACATGAAGGTAAAAATATTTTCTAATAAGATGATAAATAGCAATAAAAGAAAGAAAAAATGTTATGTCTATAAGATAAAAAAAAACATTTGATGTAAGATAACAAAAATATGTAGCAAAATTATATAAATGATGTCACCGAAGCTATATGCGATACATGATTTGCATATAAAAGACATAAATGTTGAACCAATAAAAAATTTTCCATACTATGATGCTATCATAGCTCATTAAATAAAAATTTGACTAAAAAGAAGTAGAATATCAATATTATATATAGAAAGAAGTGGTTTAGTATATAGATTGTCTCCCAAAAAATATCATATGTTATCATTCAATTAACTCAGATTCATCAATCAATAAGAAATAATTAATAAGAATATTAAGCATTTATAAGAACCATAGGATCAAAATGGCCCAAGCTTGATAAATAGTTCTGCAGTAAATAATAACAGCCAAGAAACTAGAACCAACAAGGTGCCACAACAACATTATTCCATAAATAATAACACTTCATAATAAGAGAAAATAATTAAAAATACAAAAATGGATTTAGGAAAAGTATAAGTCTTACTAATAGTGGGCAAGTTAAGGATATTGTTCCACAATTGACATTTTAAGTGAATGAAAAGGTGTATTCTTGAGATTAGTAGCTCAAAAGGATTATGATTGTCTCAAAAAAAAAAAAAAAAAAAAACCATTTCTCTCAATCCCAAGATAGTGTAATGTAATATGTGTAGCAAGTAAAATTAACCAAGAGGTAATGCTACATTAGAAATCCTCAGCATGTTGAAGGTCTTGAATATAGGCACATCCCAAATGAAAAAATCCCATCGAACACAAAACATTCAAGATTTTGGAATGAATATAGATATTCAAAGAATAAATTAGACAAAGATTCAATATTTCTTTAGAAAAAAAAAGTAATTTTTGTTCAAAAGAGTTCCTCTTAATGCATAATGTCCTATGTTTACAGCCCATTAATTAGGATTTTTTTCAAGAAAACATAGAATATCTACCTTTTAAACAAGTTTATTTCATCCAACTAGTCTCATAATCATTATAAAAAAGCTTAGAGTTCGTAAGGGAAGGTTACTTCCCTAGCCAGGTTCTAAGAGGGCCACTAGGGTAAAACAAATCTTAATAATAAATGTAACCAACTTTGATGAATATGGTTAGAGTATATAGAGAAACACCATTTTCTAGTAAACTTGTTGATTAAAAAAAACATCATAGTTAAAAGTTGCAATATAATTCAAGTTTTTCCTTATAGGTAGTCGTTATAAAAGAATGGAAGGTTGATATTGTCAATAACATGTTAAATAATCCAAGAATTTATTTTCTAGAAGTTTCACAAATGAATTTCTATAAATAAGTAGCACTACCACTAGGTTTATTCCAAATAGGATCATAATTACCAAAGAGCTAAGAGGTAAGAAAGTTTTTTGTTGTTTTACAACCTCTAAATACGATTGCATTTTCTCTTGAAATGAAAAATCATCAATAGAAGGAATGTTAGGATCACCAAAAGAGATGGGTTTAGAAATGTTTTCCAAAGGAATAATCCTCAACCTTTTGTCTTCCTCATTATTATGCACTTGTTTGGGAATCGATATCTCATTCAAGTTTCTAATCACTTGATTGGGAATCAATCTCCCATTCAAATCCAATTCTACTAGTGGTGGAGCAAACCCTTTATGGCACTATCCCAATGTAAATATCAAATTCCCTATTTATGATCATTTCCTTTTAGGCCATGATCATTAAAAATCTCTTTGGATTTTTTTGATTGCTTCGGTCAATACCAACATGTGTGATTTACTTTTAAAGTTTATCACACATATTAAGGGTATATTTTTTGAATTCTTTTTCTAGTAAGATCAATTCTTTAAACTAAAAAAAAAATCTAATTTTCATATATAAATCATTGAACTCCAAGCCAAACTTCAAACCCAATTCATCATAATGCTTTAGTATAGTGATCAAATCACTAACTTTAAAATCATCACTTGACAGTCACCATTGATTTTTCTTTGACCATCTAATAAATCACTTGATAATCACCAAATGATTGTTAGTGATAAAATCATTCCAAAATCAAAACTCCCCTAAATCATTGAACTTTACAATCAACTTCATAATCCAAAGCAAAATAACACATTAAATCTTTTAGTTGATAGTCACTAGTGATTGCCACTTGATCATCTATTCAATCATGGATAATCACAAATGATTATAAATGATATGAGCATGTCAAATCTATAATTCTTTCAAATCATTGATCATATCAAATCATAACCAAATTCATTTCCAATTCAATTCTAAAAAATCCAATGTTCAAAACTAACCCAAAACCCCTTGGTTTATAACCTATTTTTGGAAAATTTTCAATCACCTCAAAACCCAACTAAATGACCTTAGAATTATGTTTAGTAAATTTCATATTTATTAGACATGTCCTTAGGATTAACCCTAGAAATTTGGAGTCATTTGAAGTTCACTAACCCAATAAATTCAAAGCATTTCCCAAGGTTACAAAACCTTAAATATTTACAACTTATGCAATTGGACATGGCATTTTGTGGAATTTGGCTTTAGAACCTTCCCCAAATCCATTGATCATAATCACTATCGTTGACATGATGCATTGAATAAACATTGAATGCTTGAAGGGTTATGGTTGACCATAAAATCATTGAAACCCTAAAACCCAAAACCTCCATAAACATGAATTTCCCTTAAACCTCAACATATCTTAGTAAAAATAACCCTTGAAACCTCCTCCAATATATTTCATAGTTGATTGAGAGTGCATGGAACCAAAACCTAAGACATGGTCAAGCTTGTTTGACCAAATCAACTTAGGTTGACCAAATGGAACTATTAAACCTTCAACATGAATTTCATTCATCCAAGCTGTATCATTGCATGAATCTTATTATAACATGTCAAATATATCATTTGGAATGAGTTGGAAACAATCCCATCCAATAGTTATCCCTAGTTGACCAAGTTAACCATGGTTGATCGAAAGGTCCCTTAAGCATTTGAACATGCATTTTAAACCTAAATACCTCAAGCCCTAAGACCAGTTCCAATAGGCTCCAATTGTCTTTTGGAATGTGTTGGGCCCAACCTTAGCCCATGGCCTAACCAAGTTGACCAAGTCAACAAAGGTTAAATAAACATATGTACACTTAAGTCCCATTTAATTTCATTAATCTTAGGATGACACTACCAATTGGATCATTAGGAACCAGCATTAGGTGACCCAACTCATGGGTGCACTTGGTCTAGACACTTGGATTTTCACAACTATTTAAAGTTTCTTTGTATTGAGCCAAAACTCAGCCCAAATAAAACTAGGTCAAGCAAAACCCTACATTGGATGCCTCGTGAGCCCTAATATCTACCATGACTAATCTAGCCTCTAGGCTAGATTTGGTCAACCAATTGGTCTAACCCAAAGTCTTTAGAATAAGTAATTATAAACCAAATTGTATGGTAAGACATCACCCTTCTCAATTGGCTCTAGCATTGTATGTAGGAACCTTCCAAACACCTACAAGCTCATTCCAAACTTATGTTGTTGTCAAAACCTGCCAAAATTTAATAAATCATTCATATGGAATATAAGTTCAAGGCTAACTCTCTCTTGATGTGATCATAAGCCCTCTAACTCCCTAGAACCTCCTTGGCACTTCATTGGATCATCCCCAACCATTTTGGTAGCTTAACATGACTAAAGGTGGCCAAAAATCAATCCCTATACATATATAAAAAATCTATAAATGGCTCTTAATTTCTTTGAACAAGGGTTAAATCTCTTGATTTAAAAAGCTTCATGAGAGTGTGAGCGCTCAATCCCCAGTATCCCTAAGTTCAAGCGAGCTCCAATGATTCTCCTCTATTTGAAAACTCAGATTTGGATCCACTCCTCCTCCATTCTTCCTCCCTGAAAAGAGAAACATTCCCTTGATATATTCAAAGCTACCTAAACTCAAGCCTTGACAATTGGAGCATTTGATCAGGTATTCTTCCAACCTAGAGCTCCTAGCTAGGTAGGTCCAGTCCATTATGAATGAAACCTCATATCCAACAGGTTCTGACCATTAAATTTAAGTTTCAAGGTTAGATGATTCTCTCAAAAATTTTTTAATGAAATCCATTTAGCCAATTACTTAGATTTTGCTAGAATATGTGTTTTGATTGGCAAGTTCTATTTACGGGGCTTGGGCACTTGGAGGAAGGTTGATACTCATCATTCTTATCTTTTGATTATTTTAAAAGGAAGATTTGAGTGGAGACATGCATTGGATATGGAATGGGTTTATTTTATGTGTATTGTTGTTCACTTGATTGGAAGGCTTCAAATTTAAATTGGGTGCATTTTGATTTGAAAGTTTTAATTGGCTAATTTAGAGATGTTGAAATAAAAATGGGGATTGCTTTAACCTTAAAGTAAGGCCAATCATGTGCCAATGTTATTTGATAATCTAGGTTATGAGAAGAATTCTAGAGAATGGAGGTAAGCGTCTCATTCAGATTCTCTACTTCATAGGAATATTATTGCTAAGTATGGTGATAATATTTTAAATGGTCAATGTAAGAGAGGATCATAAATAGCGTCGCAAATTCTTGAGGATGGAGGTAAACATCTTAAACCACTTGTTAGATGGAAAGTGGGAGATGGTAGTAGAATTAATGTTATGAAAGATATATAGCTTCTAGATAAATGTTTGAATACTTGGCCAACACTTGCTAATTGTGTAAGATTAGAAAATGTAATGCTTCACCAATTCATTTCTAATGATGGCAGTTGGAATGTGGAGGAGTTTCAACAGTTTTAAATGAAGAACTTATTTTGCTAATTATGTAGGTTTCCATTATTCGTGCCTTTGAGAATGATCAAGTGGAAGCTATGTTTCATTATCCAGGTAGATCAATTTTTGCTCTTGCGTACGATGAAACAATGAAAGGTGGATCTAAGGAGGATGATTGTGGCTATTCAAATTATCTGAGAAAACTTAAACCCAACCCTAGAGTTGAATTGTTTTGGTGGAGGATGAGTAAGCATGCCATTCTAACAAATGAATTTCTTAAACATATAAAGCTTGGTTACAATGATTTATGTGCTAGAGGGTGTCAAGAATTGGAAAGTTATGCTCATATTATGGTAACTTGTAAATTTATTATTGAGATTATTCTAAAGCTAAGAGAATGGGAGTTTAGCAATCCAATATTTCAATAATTGGAAATCTGTTTGGGAGAACTTGGAAACCTTTCTTCTCGATATTTTAATGTGGCGAAGATGTATTATACAACAGTTTTTTTTATCTTGGAAAAATTGAAATAAGTGTAAACATGGAAAGCCTACTCTTTTAAGCTTGATAGATGAAGAGAATGTGTTGTTTGCAACCATGTTACAATAAAATCAAATGCTAGATAGCTGGGGTGTTAATCTCCTTAAGAACTTTCATAACATTTAGCACCCTCCACTGCTAGGTTGGATTAAAATCAATTAATTTTTGGAATCTAATCTTGCTGGGATTGGAGGTGTGTTTAGAAATCATAAAAGAAGACTTCTTATTGCTTTTGGGAAGTAAAGAATTCATTGGGTTGTTGCTCAACTTGAGTTGGAGGCTGTTTTGGCAATAAGGGAGTTCATTCAAAGTTCGATGATTGATAACAAAGGAGTAATAATTGAAGGTGATAATCTCAACATTATCAAGTTCATTCAAGATTTTTTGAGTGAATCAAAGTTGCAATTGGACAATTGGTGGACAAAGGAGTTATTTTTTTAAATGATTTCAATAAGGCGATCTTTCATCATGTTTCTAGAGAAGTAAATAAAGTAGCTGATTTATGTGCTACTTTGGCTTTTGAAAATAGTTTTTTATGGATAGTTTTTCTTTTGGTGACATTCCTTCTTCATTTTCTAGCTTGTTAATGAATGAATGTGAGCCTTTTATTTCTTATAATTAGTTCTTCTATTTAATGAAATTTGCAGCTTTAAAAGAAGAAGAAGAAGAAGAAGAGGGGATGCTAGACCTTGACCCTATCTCATACATAGTTGACCTTTCATTCATTAATATAGGTTTCAGTTTCTTATACTCTCGAGTATAGGGTACTGTGGGTAAGAGGGTGAAAATGGCCTCCAGCTCAAAGATGGGGGAGTTAGCTCCCAACCCTAAGGTAATCTCAACTAAGGGGACATCCAATTGTGTCCCAACATATATATTCATGATTCTTTCACCATTAACTAACTGTTTGAAATTCTAAAATTCCATCTCAAATTGTATGGAACTATAATAGGTAGTTCCTTTTACAGTCATGTCTCTATTCAGTGAGAAGTTGAGTATACAAGGCTTTTGAGTATGTTTGATTTCTTGGAATTAAGGAAAGGTGATTTTAATTTATTGATTTTAAAATAGAGTTTAAATTTGTATTTTGAGCTTGATTATTTATTTTTAAAATTTAAAACTCAACATATTGACTCAATATAAAGGTTCACAAAATTAACTTAAGAATATTAAGAGTCGGCTTAATTCTTTCATTCCACCAATTGACTAAGGGTGAAATAAAGCCAAGATTTGAACTTGAACTTGAACTTGATGTTGAAATTAGACAGACCCTCTTTAAATTTTGAAACTCAACATGTATGATTTTTCTTGAACATGTAGGTTAACGAAATTAATATGAAAATCCTAAGAATTTAGCTTGACTCTTTCACCCCACCAATTGACGTGCGGGTGAAATATCAAAGCTTATATTTTGATAGAGGTTTTGGATAATGAAATTAAAGTTGACGAATCTTTTGCCATATTTGAAACTTTGTATATTACAATTATGTAGTATATAAAGTCTATAAGAAGATCCCAAGAATTGGGTTTGACTTGTTCATTCAGCCAATCGACTTGGGAGAAATACCAAAACCTAAACTTGGTAGAGGTTTTGAATTTTGAAATTGAAATTAACAGATATTCTTCAAATTCTAAAACTCAACACATTGAGTTTCACTCAAATATGCAAGTTTATAGAATTGATATGAAGATCTCAAGAATTGGGCTTGACTCTTTCGTTCCACCAATTAACTTAGGAGTAAAATATCAAATTGGCTAAAGAGATTTGAATTTTCAATGCATATGCTAGGCTACAAGAGAATATTGTAACATAACATATTAAAAAAATAATTTGAAGTAGATTTTAAAGATTTTGAAGTGGAAATTTTAAAATTTGACAAATTTTCTTCAAATTTTGAAACTCAGCATATTGAGTTTCACTCAAATATATAGTTTTACAAAGTTGATAAGAAAATCTAGGAATTTTGTCTTTACTCTTTCACTCCACCAATTAAGTTGGGGTGAAATGTCAAAACCTATATTGAAATTAGAATTTAGATTGAACTTGAACTTGAGGTTAAAGTTAAATGGATCTTCTTCAAATTTTGAAACTCAATATACTGAGTTTCACTCAAATATGTAGGTTTACAAAAATAATAAGGAGACCATAAGAGTTTTGGCTTGACTTTTTCTCTCCACCAATTAACTTAGGGGCCAAATGTCAAAGGCTGAATATGGGTAGAGGTTTCTTCACTCACCTCTCAATTTTTTTGGATGTTGGCCACACTCACCCGAGAGAGAAATTGGTAGAGGGACTAATTGAAGAAGGGTTGTCAAAACTATTGATGCAATAAAGTTTGTGTCTTTATTAAAGATGGAGAGAAAAATTTAGTCCCGCCAGGCATGCCATTTTTATTTGGGTTGAATTTGAGAAGAGGTTTTTAAGAGTTTAATCTTCATTAGAGAATTTTAAGTTGACTTTGAGTTTTAATTCTAAAATGGAGACATCCCATCAGATAAAGATTTAAAAATGTGGTAAAGGTTTAGAATTATAAATTCTACCTTGAATATCGTAGCCAAATTTAAGAAAGAACAACATATGGCCTCGAAGGGTCAAAGTAAAGTTTGAATAAATATCCTGCTGTAATAATTTAGATAAATTATTGTTAAATTTTATATTTTACATTTTATCAAAAAATGATGTATCTCCCCAAAGGAAGAGCATATAATTTTTTATTAATTGTTCAAATATGATGATAATGATCATCATTGATTTTAATTGATTGAGTTTTTATAAATTAATGTGGGTTCTAAATCACCCACATTATAGGGAGTTTGAATTTCCTATGAATACTCTTGATTAAAATAATGTTAGAAATTTTATTTAGAGTATTCAAGGATTCAAACCAAAGATGTTGAATTTAGAATTTCAATTGGGGCTATATCAAGTTGGGACACTTTAGAGTCAATAGAGGAGAGGTAGGAGACACTTTTAGATTCTAAAATAATTCAAAAGTGCCCAACTTAATCTAAGTGTTAGGTTTTGAATTTTATATTGAGAGAATTTTTAATTTTAGTTGATCATATTATTAGAAAATTGAGATTATATTCCCATAGATTGGGGAATTATGATTCAAAATCTACTCCATATCATAAATATAAATTGGGCACTAGACCATAATAGCCTGAACCTAGATAATGTAGTGTAAAACCTAGACATAACTCAGCTTAGATTGGGGAGTTGTTGGAGAGTTAAAATGAATTAAGAAGAAGGATAAGGGAGCTATGGAGGATAGTTAATGATGGAATGTTTCAAAATGTGGGTTTTGATTAACTTAAGCTCTAGGGTTTATTTTAGATAGTTTTGATGCATCAGGACCCTTGCTATGATGAGGGATAAGAGTACCAAGAAGTTGGAAGTCTGAGCTAAAGACTGGGTTCAACTTTATAGCCATTAGTTAACTCATATGAAAGGGGGATCATTTCCTTCTTTTGGTTAAACCAAACCTTAGCAAGTATTAGAGGATAGCTTAGGCCCTCTTTGAGAGTGGCATAAGCTACTTTTCAATTGGTTTGAACAGGATTTAGATGGGGGAATGGGATTTGCTTATGTGGAATTGTGATGTGGCCATGAATTATCTTCTTCTCATGAGCTTAAAAGATTTTATTGACTTTTTGACCTATTGACCAGTTAATGTTGACTAGGATAGGCCTTAATAAGGTAAGAGGTGCTATAGGAAACTATCCCAAGGAGTTTGGAGTGAAGGGGTTGAAGCTTTGAATGAATGCATAAGATTGGAGTGGGTTTTGACCCATCCAAATGGGTTAACCAAGTAAAACCTAGGGAAATTTTTCTTAAAGATTTTGGATACGTCAAGGGTTTCCAATTGAATGATTTTGAGGGGTTAATTTGATTTAAAATGGGTTGAATAATTAGATTTGACCAATGTTGGGTTAAGGGTTGATCTGATCAACCAGGGTTGACTTGATCAACCTTATTAAACCAATGATTGGGTTTGGGTTCAACAGGGTTGGATTTATCAAAGGAGTTTATTTGAGGTGGTTTCATGGACTAGTAAGGTCATTTGGATTAAAGCTAACATTTGAACCCTTAAGAGGAATTTTTGTCAACTTGGTCAAACCAATACCTAGGTTTAGGTCCAATGCACTCTAAAAAATATTTAGGATGCATTAGAAGAAATTTTAAAGATTGAATTGAAAGTTTGATGTTGAGTTTTAGGGAAAAGTCCAAAAAATGTCCCTAAAAGGTATTTTTGTCATTTTGATCCCTTATCAATTCTGTGTTTGAATAGTTGCTATTTGAATGAGTTATATTTATGCAACTTATGTAGTTTTGATGATTCCAAACATTATTGTTCAAATGTATAGTTATCTCCTAACAATGTCAGAAGATTTGCACTTGCTCTTGTGTGTACTAACATTTCAGGAAAATCAGACTCCAGACTACGAAAACTTCAATTCAAATTCAACATGAGATATTTTGTTTAATTGATGTTTGTCTTTTCTTTGAATTAAGTTTGAAAGGGAGTGATTGTAATTGAGTGAATAAAATCTCACACACACAAATAAGGAGATCTTGAAATTCTATACTGATCGTACAGGACGATATTTATCGTACTGGACGATCTGTCAGTTATCTCCTATAGAGCACTTGGAACGAATAGGAACTTGCTTTGAAAAATTTTCTAAGTCCTATTCGTCCAGGACGAAATTTATTATCGTCCCAGGCGATGGGTTCTCTGTAAAATTTTCGTCCAGACGAATTTTACCATCGTACGAGGCGACCAGTCCTCTGGAAAATTTTCGTCCAGACGAAAATAAATATCGTACAGGACGATCAGCTCTCTGGAAATTTTTCGTCCAGACGAAAACAAATTATCGTCCGCGGCGATTGGTTCTCTGGAAAATTTTCGTCCAGACGAAAATAAATATCGTACAGAACGATCAGCTCTCTGGAAATTTTTCCGTCCGAACGAAAACAAATCATCGTCCCAGGCGATGGATTCACTGCAAAATTTTCGTCCAGACGAATTTTACCATCGTACGAGGCGACCAGTGCTCTGGAAAATTTTCGTCCAGACGAAATAAATAATCGTCCAGGACGATCGGTTATCTGGAAAATTTTCGTCCAGACGATCACATTTTCGTTCAAACGATAAACCGACTTAGAACAGTTTTCAGCAGTTTCTAGAACCGACCTTGTAATAACCGTTCGTACTGGACGAACCAAGTTCGTACAGGACGATCAGCTGTACGAAGTCAGTTCGTACACATATACAAATTGGGTCATTTCAGATCGTTTAAGTAAAATCGTCCAGGACGATCCAGGATCGTACAGGACGATCCACTGCATACAGAATTGAAAATTTGCAGTTTTTGGGCGGTTTCACTTGTCTTTTATATAAATAGTCCAAATTAGACTGCCACCCAATCTTTTTGTCATTTGATCTTCGTGCCTCTTGGGAGAATAGCTAAGGAGAGAGTGGAAGAGAGCATTCAAAGAAGGATTCCTACCACTGGAGCGAGAAGGCTTCACTTGGATTGCTAAGGTAAGAGTCTCTACTTGTGAAATTGGATTTCTTCACTCTTTTTCTTTCTTCCTTCTAGATTCTTGTGAGAAGATCATTCAAGAAGGTCCGGTTCTCTGCCGACACTTGGAGAGTGTGAACAGACGAGGGTTCTCTGCCCACACTAGGAGAGTGTGAAAGGAAGAAGGTTCTCTGCCTACACTTGGAGAGTGTGAACAGCCGTAGGGTTCTCTGCCCACACTAGGAGAGTGTGAAAGGAAGAAGGTTCTCTGCCTACACTTGGAGAGTGTGAACAGCCGTAGGGTTCTCTGCCCACACTAGGAGAGTGTGAAAGGAAGAAGGTTCTCTGCCTACACTTGGAGAGTGTGAACAGCCGTAGGGTTCTCTGCCCACACTAGGAGAGTGTGAAAGGAAGAAGGTTCTCTGCCTACACTTGGAGAGTGTGAACAGCCGTAGGGTTCTCTGCCCACACTAGGAGAGTGTGAAAGGACAAAGGGTTCTCTG
>NW_021319729.1:39206-161034 GCF_001605985.2 Dendrobium catenatum | reverse complement strand
TTAGAGAGATAATTGGATCTTTACTTTACTTGACTGCTAGCCGACCAGATATTATGTTTTGGTATGCTGTGGGTGCTAAAGGAGAGTCACTTTGTGGTATTAGTGCAATACTCAGAGGGTGCCTCTGAGGAGTGGATGTAGGTCTGGTTATAGACCGAACCACTATAAATCTGGTGTCATTTACTTTATAGCTTTTACGTTTCCGCACTTTAAATTTCAGTTTTAATAACTCTGTGGTTGAAAAACATTTTTCTACTAACTTTAAAAGAAAATTTTATTTCGGTTCAACTTTATTATTAAGAGGGTTTAAAATTTTAAAAACTACCAATTCACCCCCCTCTTGGTAGCCTTGGGACATTTACTTAGGCTTAACAACCTAATTACTGGACTCAACATTCTGGGTCAAATTGGGTATATGAAGACATGGATTACTGGTCAACATCTCATATTAAAGGCTATGAACTTGATTGGAGGTTTTGGGAAGGGCCCCAGGGTCAAATTCCATAGGGTGGAAAGTCCAGTGACATAGATTGTGAGTATTTGAAGGTTTTGCTACCTTTTGGGATAAATTAAATTTTTAGGGTTATAGAGCTCAGAATGAGCTCAAATTTGGAGGGTTAAGTCTAGAGATATGAATGATCAATATGCAACTAACAAATATTGAATCACACTTCATTTTATTGGGTTTCCAAGTGATAAAAAATTACCCATAATGGGTTTTAGGACTTAGGCTTTTGGCCTTGAATTTGGACTTAGGAATTTTGGGTTTTAGATGAATTTTCGACTTGGTTGACTGAGTTTGTGTTGTTAATACCATGAAAAATTAAGTAAAAGATTTTTATTGATTTAAGTATGATTGAGATTTGATTTAAGGTTGACTTAGGATTTGGAATTGAGGATTGAGTTGGGATTTGGATGGGGATTTGATCAGGGATGTGGGCTAGAATTTGAATGAGACTTACTTGATAGACTGGTGGACAGCTATCAACTCTTAGATCTCCGAGGGGAGATTTGGATTTCTCCTCATGAACTCATAAAAAAATGAGGTGAGCACTTGTTAATTAACATTTTTTTTAATTGGAAGTTATTGAATAGTATATTTTTTAAAATCTAAATGTAAATAACTTCAACAATCAAAACACCCTTAAAAGAAACTAAAAACTTTAAAAATACTAAAAATTGAATTCAAACCAACCGTCAATGATTTTAAATAAACTAACTCAATTGTAAGCAACTTTAAATAGATAAAACATAGGATTTATCCAAGCCACACTACCTTGTACATACACTTATATGATTTGTTATGACAACTAACACTAGCATTAAAATTCTGTTGGTGGACATTGGAGTAGGCTTTTTGGACATTTTATATCTTTATGTATACACTCACATAAGAAGTACAAATATACATTTCTTTTTTATATATTGCTCTTTTATTTTCGTGCAAAGTAGAATATATCTAGGCAATCATGTAAATGAAAATGTAAAGACAATGATGTAAATGTAAATGTTTTAGATACTTGTAAAGTTTGATTAAGTTGTACAGTGCCAAGAGTTATAAAATTTTTAAAATAATTATTTGTACATATTTATAGGTTCTATAATAAAATCATTCTTCTTCTTTTGAAGATCCTCATCATTTGGAATACTATAAAAGATCTTGAAGCAAGAAGATTGAAGATATAAATAATTAATCTTATTCAAATCTTTATTGTATAAGCATTAAAATCTAGAATTATTGTTGGTGGAGTCTAACCACCTTTAGTTTACAGTAGACCTTAGGTTATACTCTAAGAAATAATTAATACATAAAATCTTTTTATTAATACGTTATTATTCATGCTGTATTTCATTATGCGATCATGTATATATTATAAAGTCTTGACTAAAGTTTTAAATTATAATTCATTGATTCCTAGGATAGAGCCATCAATCTTGCATTCGTAAGGTAATTATTTATTCTTAGGATTGTAGTTGCCAACTCACTCTAGAAAAGTGTAAGTCCATATTATATACACCCCTTAATCTCTACACATTCTTTATGTTGTATCCTTCCAAAGTCAAGATTACAAAGTATAAACCTAAACTCCAAATCCAAATTAAAGTTTTTCAATCTAAAGTTTATATATATGAAAATCTTGATAGCCCAAGTCTTTCTTTAAATCTATATAAATTAGAAAAGTTTTAATCTTCACTTTAATCGAGAGTATTCTCTTTAGAGATATAATTAACTATAAGGGCTTGCTTTCATATAATGTCTAGAACCTAGTATTAAAATAAATCCTACCTTAGTTTCATTCTAAGATAAGGGAATGATTTGTGGATGCGTACCTAGCTTAAACATGGTTAACTTTTTTGATAAAAATGATAAGTGTATATTCTTTTTATATATAGGGATGAATTAAGTATTCCTTTTTCTACTTGATTATGAAAATAAATTCATTGATTTAGTTTCTCAATCAAAATTAGAACATGTTATTCTTTCTATCCTTCAAGAATTGAATATTCTTTATAATGTGTTTGATTTTGAAAATAAATTGAGTCTCTTTTCAAATCAATAGTGAAACATTATTTTATCCCTCATGATGGTATAAAGTTAATCTATGTAGATTTGTTAAAAAAATATTTAAAGAAAGTCATGTGGCTAACATAAAACTTATCCATAGTTTCCTTGACCAAGTTTAACTAGTAAAGTAGGTCAAATCCTTAAGCGATGACATATTTGGTCAAAAAAAAAAAAAACTATCCAATTTTTTCTATGCTACATTGTCAAACCTACTTGAGAATATTTCTAAAGTTTCTAGCATCACCAGACCCAGCCCAAGGGTTTGGTGTGCCTTTGGGTGTACCCATTGGTTCTCATAACCTAAAATGACCCAAGATTATTTTTTCCCTTTTCCATCCACCTCCTATCCTAGTACCTTCTCCCTAACCACCTAATCCACCCATAAAAGTCCTAGAAAATCCATCTAATTGATCTCTTCCCTCTATTTATCTTCTAGCATATTCACACTCAAGAGCTAAAACCTCTAGAATTCCATTTTAGAGTTCCTCAAAAAACCATCATCTACCTTTTCTCAATAAATCCCATAATTTGAATGTCACTGGAAATGAGTATCATGTGGACAAAATTAATTGTGCCAACATATTTGATTTTTATTTCTTTGTCAAATTTGCATAGCTAACATCAAACTCTTTTGAGAGATAGACTAATGCTTTACTATTGATTCAAGTATGGAAATGACATTTACTTTAATAATCAAACTCAACATAAGAATGCTACGTTCATCCTGAAGTCTAAAGTAATAAATCACCCATCATTTTGAAAATGAAACTAACCAATGATAAAACTTTATATTGCATAAAAAAAATTTCTCCTACTTTAGCAAACTTAAGCATGGTTTATTTTTTTCTAGGTTTTAGGTTCCCTATAAAGGCAATCTTCTATAGTTAATTATATTTTAATATAAGACTTAATAAAACTCTTGATTAAACTAGTGACTAGTCTTTTTAGATTTACAAGGTTTAGATTAATGATTTATCTAATCAATTATGAAAGGAATAAAGCATGAACATTTCTTTATCAAATCAAATTAAAAGAAAGGTAGAGAGTGTTTTAAGATTTAGGTTTCCCTAAAATACTATAACCTATCCTAACATTTAGATTTACTATTTATAAGTACAAGGTCACACAACATCTCTCTGTTGGCTCCCGAGGAGATCTTCTGGAAATTTAGGGTTCCATCTCCGATGCAGCTGTTTTGGCCTTCCTAACTTGGTTTTTTAGTGCTTTATATTTGATTTTTTTTAATTCTTCTCAGTCGTGCTTTTCCCTTAACATGTTTTGAGGTTTTTTTGTTTTTTTTGTAGCGTTGAGTGATGATGATTCCCTCATCATCAAACTCGTCGACTGCTTCTTTTCTTGAGGGTAAAACTTGGTCTTTCAAAGTTGCTTTAGCTGATTCTTCGACATCATCTCTGAAATTACATTTCATTCACTCTTCTTTTAAGGGATGCCTGGCCTTGCTTTTTGAGGATTCTGTGGTTGATCAGTTGGTAGCTCCTTATGCCTTAACTTTGGTGGGGAAACTTATCCTTAAGCGATTGAATCTTGATACTATTCAAAATTTTTTTCTTAACCTCAAGCTTTCTGACTCATTTCATATAGGCTTGTTAGATCAAAGGCATGTTGCTATTAAACTTGCTAATGATCTGGATTACAGTCGTATATTTTCTAGGAGATCAAACTATATACAAGCTTGCCAAATATATTTGCTTAAATGGACTCTAGATTTTGATGTTAGGGAAGAATCTCTGATTGCTCTGGTTTTGATTTATTTACCTAATTTGAGACTTCATTTTTTTAATCTTTAAATCCTTTTTAAACTGGCTTCAATTTTTGGAAGGCCATTGCAAATGTACCAAGCCATTGCTTTTGTCTCTTGTCCTTATGTGGTGAGGGTCTTGGTGGAATTGGATGTTTCTAAGAAACATCCTACTGGAATTTGCATCAAAAATTAGATTTTGAAAATTTACCTATCTTTTTTTCTCACTATAAGATGCATGGTCATGGTTTTAACGACTATTTTCAGAAACACCCCCACCTTCATAAAGGGAAGGATTCATCAAAAAAATTGTATGAGGAGGTAGCCATTGGGATTTCTCAAGATGGTATTCCTCCTAACCCGTCATTGTGGAGGATAAGACCTATAGTCCTTCTCACTTTGTTGACGAACCGCTGGTTTTCATTGGAGAGGCTCTTGAACCGATTGTTTCCAATGCTATTGTTGTGAATCATGAACATGGATTTAATGCTATAACTTATTTTGATACTCTTGTTGTCTGTGAGAATAATGTGGAGAAAACTTTGCATAATATTCATGCCCAAAATGATGCTAATATTGATCCAAGTCTTTCTTTTAGGATTAACAAAGATTCTTTATATATGAATGGTAATATGCTTTCTCACAACCTCTATAATCCATTGAATGAACAGGTGAATGAGATTGAAGTTAATGATATTCTATTGGAGGAGGGTGAACTTTCTTATGTGTAAAATAGCTCTCCTCTCCGTAATGGCATTGAATGCATTGCAGTGAGGGATAAAGGTAATTTGAGGATGACGGAATGTTTATGGAGGATGAATGTCCTCATTAGACTCAAGGGCTACAATATAATGATAGTAAGACCTTCAACCTCTCATTATAATAGTGATGCCTTTATTTATATTGAAGATATGAGAATTGTTTCTAAATGTTTTGCTAAGGATGATAATGATATTAGTTTTATTAAGGTTCACATTAAAAGAGGTAGGAAAAAACAACATATTATATTATAATCTTCTAGAACCACTCACTCGCATACTACCCATTAATTGTGTTTTTATGTTTAAGTTTATTATTTGGAATGTTAGGGGGATTGGTTGTCCCTCTTCTAGAATTCATGTTAAGAATCTTTGGCGTGTTCATAATATTTTTATTCTTGTGCTTCTTGAACCCCTTATTTCTGCTTCTATGTTGGTTAGCACCTCTCATTTATTGGGTTTTAATTACGTTTTTTTGAATGTGGCTAATAAGATTTGGGTTTTTTGGAAAGACTCGATTAAAATTGATGTTATTGGAGATTTTACACAAGTGTTGCATTGTCAATTTGAAGTTTTAAATTTTTATTGCTGTGTTTCTTTTATTTATGCTGCTTCCTCTCGTTACATCAGGAAATTGCTTTGGGAACAAATCATTAATTTTCATAGTATTTGTAATTTTCCTTCGCTTGTTGGTGGAGATTTCAATGCTATTACTAACCCTTCTGAGAGAAAAGGAGGTTCTTCTCGTTTTGTTCGTTCTATGTAAGATTTTAGTATTATGATTTTGGATTGTAATTTAATTAATGTTGCTTTTTTTGGTAATAATTTCAATTGGAATAGGGTCATTTGTGGCAAAGGTTTGACCGGGTGTTTTTTAATGACTCTTAGCTTAATGCTTTTAATTCCATCAATGTGCAGCATCTTAGTAGAACTTTGTCTGATCACCCCCCTTTGCTTATTAGTCTAAATTTTAGACATTTCAATGGTTCTTCACTTTTTAGATTTCAAAACATGTGATTACTTCATGACTCTTTATTAGATATTGTTCAAAATAATTGGGAAGCTCCTTTACATCCGGATAATTCTATTTTTGATATGAGGAGACTTTGGTTTAAGCTGAAAAGGCTTAAGCAGGTTTTGAATTGGTGGAACCATAATGTTTTCATAAACCTTTTTTCTAATATTCTGAAAGCTGAATAACTTGTTAGTAATTTTGAGCTTTCTTATCAAATTGATCCTACTGAAGCTAACTTTTCTCTTTTAAAAAATTCTAAAGATGAGCTTTTTAAATTACAAGCTCAGGAAGAGGTTTTTGGGAAGTAAAAAGCTGCTACTACATACTTGGCCAAAGTTGATAACAATATTAAGTATTTTCATGTGTTGGTTAAAAGGAAAAGGGCTAAAAATTGTATCAATAAAATTCAACGGGAGGATGGTTTTGTTATTGAGAATAATGGGGAGATTTCTAAATTAGATGTTCAACACTTTCAAACTCATCTTACTAAGAATTTTAATCCAGCTCAGATTATTGATCATTCTTTTATCCCTAACCTTATTTCCCAAGAGGAGAACGTGAACCTCTGCATGCCTCCTTCATTTGAGGAAGTTAGAGATACTCTTTTTGATATGAATTATAATTCTGTGGTTGGGCCGGATGGTTTTTCTACTTAGTTTTTTCAAAAAGGTTGCCACATTATTAATAATGATATTTTTGTGGTTATTTTGGATTTCTTTGCTGGTAATTCCATTCCTAAGTTTTTTACTTCTACCTTTGTTATGCTTATTCCCAAAAATAACTATATCAACACTTGGAATGATTTTAGACCTATTAGTTTATGTACCTTTTTAAACAAATTGATTTCTAAAATTTTCACAAATTATCTTACCTCTTAGCTACCTAAAATTTTATCTCCTTTTCAGATGGATTTTGTTAAAGGTAGGATCATTACGGATAATATTTTTTTGGCTCAAGAATTCTGTCATGATTTGGATGTTAAAGTGAGAGGGGGAATCTCATTCTTAAGCTTGATATTGCCAAGGCTTATGATAATATTGATTGGAATTTTATTTATCATATTTTGGAGTTTTTTTGTTTTAATTATGTTTTTATTAATCTTATTAAGAACTGTATTGAAGATGTCTATTTCTCTATTATTGTCAATGGTTCTAGTAATGGTTTTTTCAAATCATCTCATGGGTTAAGGCAAGGTGACCCTATTTCTCCCGCTCTTTTTATTAGTGCTGCTGATTTTTTATCTAGGGGTATTGCCAATATTTTTGAAAAAAATCCTAGTATGTATTTTAGAACTTTGGGTAGTTTTCCCAAATCTAAAAAGTTTGTTAGGGATGTTAGGCCCTTATGAACTAGTCCCAAGGCTAACAAAAAAGGTGTGAATCGATATTTTAAAATAAATCATTCGATCAACAACACTAACCAAGATTCACCATAGAGAAAACACAATGCAGAAATAATAAAGGAAAGAACACACTAGATTTATAGTGGTTCAGTCAAACCTTGACTTACGTCCACTCCTCAGAGACACCCTCCGAGTATTGCACTAACTAAGTGCCTCTCCTTTAGTCCCCATAGTTAGGCGGAGAAGTCCTTACAAAATCAGTTCCCCCCATAGCTATGCAGAGAAGCCCTTATAAAATCATCGTCGGGTCCTTTGACACCAAAGAGATCTTCTTCTTTTGTGAACTTCCCTCAAGATAAGCCTTGAATCCGATGGTATTAAGGTGCAAGCCTGTCAGAGCAATCATGTGGAATCCCCCTCCACACTCCCTTGAGTCCCCCCTCACAGGATCTTCTCCCTCTCTCAAACTTCAACCATTTCTCACTTCCTTTCAAGCTCTCTATTCAAATTTCTCTCAAAAGAACGAAGCTACAATGGCTGCCAAAGACTCTTACAAAGTGCCTTGTCAAAGCTTAAATAGAAGAGCTCAAAATGAGCTCATTAATTGCAACTTGCCAACATTATCGTCCAGGATGATACTAATATCATCCTGTACGATCAGCGTAAAATAAGCTCAATCAGCCGGGATGATTTGGGATGATTAGAAGAAAATTGGTTACATCGTCCAAGCTGATACAATATCATTCTGGCTAATTAGTTTAAATTTGAGTACAATCATCCTGAACATTGTCCAAAATAGAGTCTGGCTGATGTTAATCGTCCAGGACATCATCCAGGATGATCCTACGATTGGCCTGGCCGATGTGATTATATCAATCAGCCTTAATTGCTTTTCATAATTATTAGAATAATTTAGGCATAATTGTGCTACATCGTTCAGGCTGATGTATAGATCGTCCTCGCTGATGTCTTGAAATAAAGAATACCTAAATTGATCATGGCGACTGATTCTTTCTGATTTGAGCCTATCATCTTGGACGATTGGCTTAATGACAACTGCCTTAATGAGGATGATGCCCTAATTAGGGTTTCTATTTTTGAACCGATCGTCCAGGCTGATATAAATATTGTCCCAAACGATGTTACCAAAACTAGTAAACTCTAGGAAATAGATAAAAAATCTTCTAAGGTGTGTGTGTGCAAAGTTACATAGCATCAGGAGCCACACCAAATACAATAGACTCAAAAATGGAAAAAGAGGTACAAACTAACTCAGACCTAGCCTACCCAATCTTGAGCTGGTTCCAAATTGTAGTATGATCTTGTGGACCTGAAATGTCAGTAGATAAGGAAGTCGTAGAGAAATAAGAGTGTTTTCTATCATCAAAATCATAATCCATGAAAACAGATCCGTAACAATCTCCCCCTTTTTAATGATGACAAACATTACATGTTGAATTTGCAAAAAAGAAATCATGTTCTCGTAATCTCTCCCTCACTATAATAAAACTTTAAAAAATAGGAGAAATAATTTTTTTTTGTTTATAATTTTTGAAAGAGAAAAAAAGATACAAATATAATAGTACGTTCTCCCCCTTTAACATTATCAAAAAGAGAAGGGGCATGAAAGAAAATCTTTAAAAAAATGAGAAAGTTAACTCTTAATTTTAATCAAAAACTTAGTAAGGAATGAATTCACAACGTATAATCCAGTAAAGGTAAGAAATTCAAAAATTGTTAATCCAAACTCAGATTCTCTTAAAAACTCAAAAACTTTTTAATCCAATATTTAAATCAAGGAATAAATTAAAAAAAGAAACACTAATTTTTCAAAACTCCTCTCATAAAATATATCTAATAGAAGATTGATGCAAAAAATGGTGAATAAAAAAAACATGATTTTCAAGATCAAGTACCGAAAATACCAAGGGTTTTCTTAAGCTTTAAGTAAAAATGGAAAAAGTAAGCATACTCTTTGTGGGCTCATTTTATGCATCTTGTTAGTTTTTTTGGCGCACTTTGCGCATCTTTTACTTTTTGATACACTTTGTATATCTTTCTTAATTTGGTGTCATTGGCCATTTTTTTTTTATTTGGCGTCATTAGCCAATTTTTTTTATTTTAGAATATGCTACCTTTTTGAAATTTTAAAAGCAAAAATAAACTCATTCTATTGAAAAAATGGACTACTTGATTAAGAAAATTATGAGATAGATTCAACAACTTGCAAAAGATTCCTATTCGATAGATAAAATGTAGGGAGATGAAAAAGTTTAGTTTCAAAATCCAATTTAAAACATGATGAGGATTTTAAATCAAAAGTAGAATAACCTCTTTAGAAAACAGAGATTAAGAGTTAAAATCATGAGTTTCCTTCCTATGACTGTTTTAGAGAAGTCAACCATAAATTACATAAGAATTCAAGAAAAATAAGGTTAGATTTTCATTTTAAAAAGAGATCTTAAAAAAAGTGATATGTGTGTGTTGATTAGTGAAAACAACAAAAAAAAAAATACAACACTCAAGATGAAAAAGGAAAAAAGAAAAACAAAGAAAATACTACAAAAAAACTAAAACAGAACACAAAAAAAAAGAAGTAAGGCTTTTAAACACCATCCTGCTCCTAGTCCGATGCTTTAGAAACTAGTTCTGCACAGGAGATTTTTTGCTTTTCATTATTTGCCCTTTCTACAAGTTTCTTAGCTTTACCATTTTCTTTTACAGGAAGAGTTCTCAAATTAAGGCACTGATTTTTTATATGTCCAAGTTTCCTGCATCCAAAGCAAATAATGTCAGAAGTAATCTTACCATTCTTACCATTTTTACCTTTATTCCACTTTTGTTGAGGCTTATGCTTTGGTGAGCTTTTTATTTGCTTGATAAGTTATCACATTCATCACCAACTAAGCCACTTTGCTCCATGTCTTCAGCATTTAGTACTATCATTTCACCTACATCAAAAGGTCTTTAACCCGAACTTTGCTCGTAGGAAATGAGTGAGCTAATCAAATTATCAATAGAATACTCATTCAAATTCTTTGATTCACAAATAGCAACAAATTTAGCATCATAAGTATCAAGTAGGCAATGAAGAATTTTATTGACTTTTTCAAAGTTTGAAAACTCCTTATCTAAAGCATGCAATGATGTAACAATTTGAATAAATCTAGTATACGTGTCTAAGATCATCTCATAAGATTTCATGCATTAAAAAATTTAACTTGGATTTCTTGATTTCACTAGTGCCTTCGTATATGGTGTGTAATTTATCCCAAATTTTCTTACCAGTAGTGCACGTGGAAATTAACTTAAAGTTTTCATAATTTAAAGCACAAAATAAATAGTTTAACAATTTTGCATTCAATTGAGCATTGATTTGTTCTTCCCCATTCCATTGATTAAAAAGAATATCATTTTTATTTCCATCTATAACATGTGATGGTAAAGAATAACCAGTTAAAATCATTTGCCATATTTGAAAATCAATTGATTGCAAGAAAGTAGACATGCAAATTTTCCAAAAATCAAAAGTAATATTTTCAAATAAAGGTGGTCTGGTGATTGAATAACCTTCCGTAATATTATGATTAGAAAAATTAGCCATGGATCAAAAATTTAAAAGCTTTCAAAAACTTGTTTTTATGAATCTCGCTCTGATACCACTTGAAAGTTTGTTAGGGATGTCAGGCCCTTATGAACTAGTCCCAAGGCTAACCAAAAAGTGGTGAATCAATTTTTTAAAATAAATCATTCGATCAAAAATACTAACAAGATTCACCACAGAGAAAACACAATGCAAAAAAATAAATGCGGAAATAATAAAGGAAAGAACACACCATATTTATAGTGGTTCGGTCAAACCTTGACCTACGTCCAGTCCTCAGAGGCACCCTCTGAGTACTGCACTAACTAAGTGTCTCTTCTTTAGCCCCCACAGCTAGACGGAGAAGCCCGTATAAAATCACTTCCATCTTTCCTGGTGCGGCGAAGTCGCCAGGTCCTTTGACACCAAAGAGATCTTCTTCTTTTGTGAACTTCCCTCAAGACAAGCCTTGAATCCGATGGTATTAAGGTGCAAGCCTGCCAGAGCAACTGTGTGGAATCCCCCTCCACACTCCCTTGAGTCCCCCCTCACAGGATCTTCTCCCTCTCTCAAACTTCACCCGTTCCTCACTCCCTTTCAAGCTCTCTCTTTAAGTTTCCCCTAAAAGAATGAAGCTATAATGGCTACCAAAGACTCTTACAAAGTGCCTTGTCAAATCTTAAATAGAAGAGATCAAAATGAGCTCATTTATTGCAACTTGCTGACATTATTATCCAAGACAATACTAATATCGTTATGTACGATCAATACAAAATAAGCTCGATCAGCCGCGACGATTTGGGACGATAAGAAGAAAATTGGTTACATCATCCAGGCCGATACAATATCATTCTAGCCGATTAGTTCAAATATGAGTACAATCATCCTGATTATCGCCTAGAATAGAGTCTGGTCGATGTTAATCGTCTAGGACATCGTCCAGGCCGATCCTGCGATTGGCCCGGCTGATGTGATTGCATCAATGAGCCTTAATTACTTTCCATAATTACCATATTAATTTAGGCATAAATATGTTACATTATCTAGGCCGATGTATATATCATCATGGCCGATGTCCTGAAATAAAGAATACCTAAATTGATCATGGCAGCTGATTCTTTCTGATTTGAGCCTATCGTCCTGGTTGATATAAGGATAGTCCAGGCCGATCGGCTTAATGATGGCTGCCTTAATGAGGATGATGCCCTAATTAAGGTTTCTATTTTTGAACCAATCTTCTAGGCCGATATAAATATCATCTCGAACAATGTTATCAAAATAGTAAACTCTAGGGAACAGACATAAAATCTTTTAAGGTGTGTGTGTGCAAAGTTACATAGCATCAGGAGCCACACCAAATATAATAGACTCAAGAAAGGAAAAAGAGGTACAAACTGACTCAGACCTAGTCTACCCAATCTTGAGCTGGTTTTAAATTACAGTCTGATCTTGTGGACCTAAAATATCAGTAGATAAGGTAGTCGTAGAGAAATAAGAGTGTTTGGTATCATCAAAATCATAATTCATGAAAACAGATCTACAACATATCTCACTTATGTTTTGCAGATAATTTTATTATTTTTACCAATGCATCTATTAAAAGAATTCATAAACTTTTGGATCTTTTTAATCAATTTGAAATGGTTAGTGGCCTATCTCTTAGTAAAAATAAAAGTTGTTTTATTTCTTCTAATAGGCTTTCTAATGATCACATTTTAGCCATTAAAGATTTAACTAGCTTTATGCATACTCAATTACCCATTAAGTACCTTTGTGTGCCCCTTTTATAAGGTAGAAAGAAAACTTTTCTTTTTGATGATCTTATTACTTCTATTCATAATAAGCTTATGTCTTGTGGTTCTAAGTTTTTTTAGCTTTGGTGGTAGCGTTACCCTTATCAAAAGTGTTCTTTATTCTTTACATGTTTATAGTTTTCAAACTAAAGCAGATGGCAGTAGAATTCATAAGCTTACCAAAAAAAATTTTCTTAGAAAGGTACTTCTACTAACTCCAAAATTACTTGGGCTACTTGGGATAAATGTTGTGGTGTTTTAGCTGAAGGTGGTTTAGGCTGTAAGAATATGAATGATTTAGCTATGGTTTTTTTTTTTAAACTCTGGTATAATTTTCAAGCTAAAATTAGCCTTTGGGCTAATTTCATGTTTTCTAAATATTGTGTTGGCAAGCACCCTACAAATTGTTTCTTTAAGCAAGGTGATTCTAGAGTGTGGGAAAGGCTTTGTAAGGTTAAATGAGATGTTGAGCCCTTTATTGCTTGGGGGATTTTCTTTTGGAAAGATTGGTGGTTAGGTAATTAGTCTATTGATTCTATTTTGAATTCTTCCTCTATTGCTTACGTTAAGGTTAATTCTTTTTTTAAAGATAATTGTTGGGACTAAGAGAAACTTTCCACTGTTGTTCCATATTGCATTTCATAAAATTTTGAACTTGCTTATTAATCATGCTAGTAAGGATACTATCTTATGTGATTTCTCCAAAGATGGTTCTTTTCATTTAAAAAGTGCTTGGCATGTTTTTAGACCTAAGAGAAACATTGATAATGTTTTTTGTTGATTTGGCATCAAAGCATTCCGACTACTGTGGTCGTCTTTGTTTGGAGAATGTTACATAAATTTATTCCAATGGATGATAATCTTACCAAAAAAGGATTTTAGTTTCCTTCCAAGTGTTAATGTTGTTACCATTTGGAGAATATACATCATGTTTTTATTTCTGGCCCTGTTGCTGTTAAAACTTTGGTTTATTTTGGTGATTTGTTTAAGTTAATTTATTTTAATGCTCATTTATCTCTCAAATATATGCTTAATGCTTATTTCTTGAATTCTAAAGGGCACATCCTTAATGTTATTCCTTCTCTAATTTTATGGTTCTTATATTTGGAGTGGAATAATTCGCTCTTTAATGATGTTCGGATGAATCATAATAAGGTTATTCAAAGGTGAAGGATAAAGTTTGGTCTCTTGTGGCTAGTAAACTTCTCTTTGTGAAGAATTTCAAAAACTATTACTTTGTTGCTAATGCTTTAGGCCTTAACTTGGCGGGGGATCCTATTGCTTCAAAGGCTAATATTATCTATTGGTAATTTCTATAAGTTAAACATGGATGGTGCCAGAATGGTTGTTCTGGAGGTTGTGGTGGTGCTATCATGGATTGTAATGGTACCCTTATTATGGATTTTACAGGTCCTGTGTAGGATGGTAATAACTTTGTTGCTATCACCATGGAGATTAATTACGATATTAAGTTATGCATTTCTCTTAACTTAACTAACTTGTTTTTAGAGGTTAATTCGAATTATGATATCCATTTCCTTTATGCTAATGATGATATGTATTGCTCCCCGATTCTCTTCTTTCAAGTTAGAAAAATTAAAAATATGTTGATTTTCATGAATTATTCATTTCACCATATTAGTCAAGAGGGCAATGCATGTGCTACTTGGCTTGCTAATTAGGGTTGTAATCTAGAATGCTTTTCTGTTGTTATTTGGTCCACTATTCTGGTGGTTCTTAAAGGTTTACTTAAAATGGATGCTCTTTGTCTTCCCAACATTAGAACTTAGTTTGCTTGTTTGGTGGATTCCTATGATTTCTTTATTTAAGGGCCTTGTTTGGTCCTATGGTTGGTGAGCTAGGCCTTTCTTTGGTATTTTTGCTATTGGTTTGGGTTTAGGTGCCATCACACTTTGATGGCTTTTTGATTTTTTCTGCTTCTTAGTGGTGGTTATGATTATTCTTATGTTGGTAGGCATTTCATTATGGTTGCTGCTTTACTTTTGATTTTGTTGTCAGGGTGTTGCTCAGGCTAGGTGGGTTTTTGCATTTCCTCTCTCCCTTCTAAAGGTGTGTTGTGATTTCCTTAGTTTGTCTTGGTTCCCTGGATGCCTGGAAAGGAGATTCTCTGTGCTGGCTCCTAATTTTGCTCTTCTTTAGGGATTCTAGTTGCTTCTTTGGTCCTCTCTTAATTTTCTTGTTATTTCTTTGGCTTGCTGGGGGTATCCATTAGATGATGGAGCGGCTTTGGGGTTTTCTCACTTGGGATGCAGCCACTATCTATTTATTTGTTATTTTTAATTTTCTCGGGTTGGGTGGTTCTATGCATTTCTTCCTTGCTTCCTGGAGGTATGCCATGATTTCCTTAGTTTGGTTCATCTCTCTAGATTCCTGGATTGGTGTTTATCTGTTCTGGCTCCTGATTTTGCTCTTTCTTTGGATTTTATGTGTTACTTTGTTCTCTTTTTAATTCTCTAGTTTTATGCTAGCCTGCTTCTTATGATTTACGGTTGGTATCTCCTTATAGAATTTAGTTTAGCTGATGTTATTGTGGATCTATACTTGAGTTGGATTGCATAGGTTATATGGCTGATGGTTTGTCCCATTGTTGCTCTCCTACGTTCAAGTTGCTTTCTTGGCTTGCTGGGGGTATTTATGAGAGGCTGGCTGGGTATTGGGGCTGTGTTGACTTTATTTTTGGATTGGTTGTCACCTGCTTGTGTTTAGTTGTCCCTTGGTTTTTGGCTTGGCATATGTCAACACTTATCTGGTTGATTGGCTTGGGGTTTTATTTTAGTCTTGCTATGCCTGATAAGCTAGAGGTCATGTGCTATTTCTCTGGGGGCCTTAAGTTTTATTATTTGGGCATGTTTAAGTTGTCTTTGATTGCTTTCTAAGGGTAGGATTGAGTGGCTTGTGGATAAACTAATTGAGGCTTTCGATATTAAATCTACTCTGAGCTCTATAAGCCTTCATCCCTTCTTTGGCTTAAGGTGGTGGCATGGCTTGGATTACTTCTTACTTTGTAAATGTTGCTTATCTTATTTTGGTACTGGCTTATATTTAGTTTACTTTTTCTTGTTATCCTATAATGTTTTATGGTCTAGCTTGTGTTTTTGCAGCCATTTTTTTTTTCAGCTGGAGATGCATATGGCTGTTGTTAAGCCTTTTTGCAGAAAGATTGGGCTTCATTTCCTCTCCTTTACCTTTCTTTTTTGGAAGCTTGAACTATAGCATCTTTAGAATGTTACTAGGTTACCTTGTACTTTTGTTTAGTGGAGATTCTCGGTTACTAGGTTTTATTTTGCATTATTTTGTAGCTCATTTGAACATTAGTGAGCTGATGGTTTCCTTTAAGGACTCTGTAATTGTTTTATAAATTAACACGTAGGCCCCTCCAAGGTTTTAATAAAAAAAATAAAGATTTACTATTTATGATAATTTTTAATTTTATCTCGCGATTATAATTTATTCAAAAGAATGGATTATCTTCAGGGGGAGGAGATGAAAACAATTGTTTATACAATTTGGATTTATGTCTTCTTGGAGTGGACAACAAGATAACAACCTAAAGCACACTTTTTAAATCATGTTGAGTCTAGTGTATGAAATATAGGTGGCTATTTTTTACTTAGAGTCAAGGATTTAAATTCAGAGTTTAATTAGGACTTGCTCTAATTCTATAAAGGTACAAACTAACCCGTTAAGTAGTTCAGTGTACTAATCAAAAACTATACTAGATAGGGTACTTATGAACTATCTAAACAACAGTGCATCACTACCTTGGCATTGCAATAACTAGCTTGAAAGTGTGTTAGATGTTATTTTAGAAGACTTGTGCCATAAAAATTATTAAATTGAGGAAACATTAATCCTTTAGGATAAGGGACCAAGGTATATTATTCTAGTTATAGTCTACTGAAAGTTCGTTAGGGAGAACAAATAAAAATCAAACCAATATCACCACAAAGAAATCAACGTGTGGAAAAATAAATGCGGATCGTAGTAAGAAAAGAACATTGAGGGTTTATAGTGTTTTGGTCAACTCAATCTATGTCCACTTGCGCCCTCCGGATATTGCACTACAAATGTGACTCTCCTTTTGCTCCCACAGCAAGGCGGAGAAGCCCTTATAAAAACTCCTTTCAGCCAACCCCAACGAGTCAGAGAACCCAACTCCTTTTGCTTCCTCCTGAAGCAGGCAGAGAACCTTGACCAATTGCTGAAGAAGACCTCGGTTGAACTCCTAAGGATGAAGGATGAAGACTAGAGAAGACACCTTGGAACCTTGCTTGGAGCAACATTTGTGAATCCCTCTCACAAACTCCCCCTCACAAGTTCCTCCCTCTCTCTCCCTCTTCTCTTGGCTCTCTTAGGTTAAGATAGCAGCAAAAGATCTTACAAAGTGAAGAATAAGAGCTCTTAAATAGAAGAGCTTTAGAATAGCTCATTAATTGCAACTTGCCGACTTTGTCGTCCAGGATGACCTGTACGATCAGTGCAATTTAAGCCTAATCAACCGGGATGATCTAGGACAAACTGAATAAATTTATTCATATCGTCTACGATGATAACATATCATCCGATACGATTAGTTCAAATCACATATTATCGGCTATACAAGTGCTCGGAAAGGAGGTATGGATGATCCAAAATTAGCTTGATCGTTCGGGTTGATCGCATGATTGTCCCAGACAATTAGTTCAAAACTGAGGAAAATCATCCAGAACATCGCTCTGAATAGGAGTTGGCTGATGTTGATCGTTCAGGAGAAACCAAGGATTTTTGAACTGATCGTCCTAGATGATCGTGCGATCGTCTAGGACGATGTGATCATATCAATCAAACATTAATTGATTTCCTTAATTACCAAATTAATTTAGGCATAATTATGTTAAATAGTCCAGGCCGATGTAATGGATCGGCCTAGCCGATGTCTAAAAATAAATCTTACCAAAATAGGTCTAGCGGCTGATTCTTTCTGATTTGAGCCTATCGTTAGGGCTGATACAAGGATCGTCCAGGATGATGTGCTTAATGATGGCTGCCTTAACTAAAATGCCCTAATTAGGGTTTCTATTCTTAGTCGGATCGTCCTGGCCGATATGGACATCATCCAAGCCGATGTACTCAAAATAGAAAACAGCAAAAAAACCCTCAAGTGTATGTGTGTGCAAGGTTACTTAGCATCAGGAACCACTTTTACAATAGACTCAAGAAAGAAAAATACAGAATGACTCAAACTTAATCTACCTAATCTTGAGCTGGCTTGGGTTGCACTCGATCTTGTGAACCTGAAAGTTAGTAGGCAGGGCAGTCGCATATAATTATGAATGTTTAATATCATCAAAAGTCTAATCCATAAACTTAGATTTATAACAATCTCTCCCTTTTTGATGATGGCAAACACAACCAGAAAAATCTAAGCAGTTATGGCAGTCTAATGAAAATAATGTAACAAAAAATAGTTAACTAAATTCTAGAATCAAAAGTACAAGTTACAACAGACTACCCCCCCTTTTGACATCACAAAAAGGAGGAAACTAAAAAAATAGAACATAAACTAAAACAACCATAAGAAAAATAAACTACAAAAAACAACATAATAAAAAAAAAACTAGTAAAATGAGGGATCCTGATCATCAGATGGAGGAGGTGGTGGTGGTGGTGACTGAAAGTAACTGGTCAATGATGCAAACTGAGATCCAAACTAGGCTATGTCCTGGTCGTGCTTGTGCTGCATGCGGATGATGTCCTCAGCATGTTGTTGCTCCTATACAGCAACATCGGCCTCAAAGTGGGTCTCCCACTGATCAAATCTCTCCACCAACTGATCCAGCTGAGAGTGCTGGTGGAGAGGAACAGGTGCAAGATTAGGAGCGGGAGCCTCCTCCTCCTCGGCCCCCTGAGCTTCCTCATCCCCTAGGTGGGGATGAGTACTGTGAAGGACGTTGAATGAACTATTTGAGTAGAAGGGTGGCTGAAGGTCGGAAGGAGCAGGATATTGAAGGTTGTATTTGGATTATAGAACATATGCAATGATGTGTCCTAGAGTAAGATTGGGCTTCCTTATATGACCTGGATCTCAAATTATAGTCAAATGTTTAATGTAGCAAAAGATCAGGTCGGTTGCATTGAATTCACGATTAGCCATTATGTAAAAAGTGGTGAGTGAAAGAAGAGGAGTGATCTGGATTCGGTCACCGGCTTTAGGAATCATAGAGGTGCGAAGGACGTGTTGGATCATCTTAGTATCTTTAAGTAATGAGCTAATTTCTCTAACATGAAAGTGGGCATTGGTGTGGAGAAGAAAGTGATTAGCCGTAGCCCAGTTAAAATCAGGATAAAAAACCAAGGTATGCAGCTTATCTCCAGTAGTGGAAAGCTGTAGCAATTCTGCACAATCTTAATATGTGATCTCGATGGGGTGTCAATTCACATATGAGCTGAGAGCAGTGTAGGTAGAATTGATTTGGTGGTTGGCATAAAATTTAAAGAGAAGTTCTGAATTAAAAGGGATTGAGAGAGTGAGAATAAAACATAGAGAGGTTTGAGTGAATAGGTCAAGTACTTGATAGGAGAGGTGGTTTGGATTGATTGATCGGGAGAGAGTAATGCTGCATGTCTTGTATCGATGGTAGGCAGCCTGATCATCTGCCTCCTGAAATTGACGGTCCAGCGTGGCCCTCGAGGAGATTCCAGATGTGTGGTGAGAATGCTTTCTGCCAGCCATTAGCAAAAAAAGTAAGGAATAGGAGGAAGGAAGCAAAGGGAAGGAGAGGTGTGAATATAAACGGTTGAATTTGGCCTCAATTTAAAGAATAGGTTGGATCGTCCAGGTCGATTACATGATCGTCCAGGCAGATCCAGTGCAATTATTACGGCTGGATGATTGGTCAAAAAAGGTGGTCTGATCGTCTGGGATGATCATATATCATCCGGGACTATTAGACTCAGACGATCGTCCCGAGGAGTCAGGCCAGACAACTGTTGGAAAAGCAGATCGTCCAAGCCAATTATGTGGATCATCCAGGATGTTGCTCAATAATGGATTTGTATTGGCTGAATTTAAAATTTTTTAAATCATATGACATGTGTATCGTCCAGGAAGAACAGTGGATCGTCCAGACCGATTGTCCAAAAATGGATCATCCCGGGCGAATTTATAGATTTTAAGTGTGCTAACACGTGTATCATCCAGGACGAACAGGTGTATCAGACGGGATGATTACCAATAAATGCATTATTCAGGATGAAAATGTATCGGCCAGGGTGATCAAGATGATTGTAGCAGAGGACGATCATATTGTCCAGGATGATAATGGATCATCAAGACGATGAAGAGCAGAAAAGTTAAAATATTCAATAGATGGAGTTTTTAAAGAAAGATGAGCAGATCGTCCAGGATGATATAAATATCATCTAGGATGATGTGGCAACAAAAAATTGAAATCAGAGGAAGGATGAAGATGATCAGAGAATGCCCAAAAATAATAAAATGAACTAAAATAACAACGATAAAACATGGAAAAGGCATAAAAACTAAAAGAAACAAAGTTTTTTTTAAAAAAACAAGGCATGAACATGATATAGTCTCCATGTGATTGATTTAAAAATTTGTAAATTAATGAGTTTACAACATAAAAAATCCAAAAAACGGTAAAATATCTTATCATGTTAACCCTATGCTCGAATTTCTTTTAGGGTAAAATTGTTTTTTGAAATCAAAAGGCCTAACTCAGAAAAATTATTTGGATAAGAAAAAGAGATCGGATCAAGACTTGGTTTCAGAAAAATATCTTATAGAATAATGTATCAAAGTAGTTTGTTACAATCGTGAAATTCGAAATCAAGTCCTTAAAAATCTCAAGTGATACATGAAATCTTCTAAGTTTTAGGAGTTGGAAGAAAGGAATATAGCTTGCTTTTTGATGGCCTAATTTTATGCCTCTTGTCTATTGAATAGCGCAATTTGCACATCTTTTTGATTTTTGATACACTTTGTATATATATATATATATATATATTTCAATTTGGTGTCATTGCGCATCTTTTGCTTTTGGCATCATTGATCACTTTTTTTATTATTTTTTGCAAGCTAGATTCTTTTTCAAAAACTCTTAAATATTCTTAGTTGTGAGTATATCTTCTAGATATTAGAGAAGAAAAAACTGACTCTCTAATATAGGGAAGAACAAACCACAAAATAGAATAAAAAATCATATGAGAGATGCATTGAAAAGATAACGAGAAATCTTGAAGTAAAAAAAAACTTTGATTATTATAAATATAAGCTAGATTACTGTAGCAAGGTAGAAAAAATCTCAATTGCAAAATCTAGTTGTTAATTTGAGATTGACTTTTATTTAGAGAAGAAAATTTCACCACCAAAATAGGTTAGAGAAAGAGACATAATCAACGGTGTTTTTACCCTTTAGTAGATTAAGATATGTATAACATTGACTATAAATTTTCAAAAAGACAAAAACAAGGGATAAGATATCAATTCAGCGATAATTTGAAAAAGAAAACAAATTAAGGCATAAAAAAATAAAGTAAAAACAAAGAAAAAAAAAACTACCAAAAATAAAGCAAAGTAATCAGCAGATAACATATCAACAATTAGTAGTAATCAAGTTCATGCATTAATGTCAATCACACCCAATTTGATCCTTAAAGTATTAAAAGTGTCGAAGGCCAGTGGTTTAGTAAAATGTCAGCCAGTTGATTCTCAATTGCCACATAGTGTAACTCAATGTCTCCCTTAGTCACATGATCTCTAATAAAGTGATGCTTAATATTAATGTGCTTAGTCCTTGAATGCTGGAAAGGATTCATAGAAATGCAGATGGCACTAGTGTTGTCACAAAGAATTAAGATGGTGCATACAGGTAATCCTAAATCCAGTACTTGCTATTTTAACCAAAGGACTTGGGCTACACAACTTCCTAAAGCAATGTACTCAGCTTCAGCAGTGGAAAATGCAACAGAGTTTTGTTTTCTACTAGACCAGGAGACTAAAGATTATCCTATGAATTGGCAAGTTCTGAAAGTGCTTTTTCTATCCACCTTACATCCTGCAAAATTAGAATCAGAATATCCAATAATCTCAAAAGAAGTACTGCACCTAGGGTACCAGATTCCTAAGTTTTGGGTCCCTAAAAGGTATATAAGAATTTTCTTAACTGCAGTCAAGTGGGATTCCTTAGGGTCAGCTTGAAATCTAGCATAAAGATAAATATTAAACATTATATCAGGTCGGCTAGCAGTCAGGTAAAGTAAAGATCCAATCATCTCTCTATATTTCTTTTGATCAATAGACTTTCCACTTGGGTCCTTATCTAAATAAACACTGGAGGTCATGGGAGTATTAATTGGCTTGGGTTTATTCATCTTATACTTGTTCAAAATGTACTTTATGTATTTTGATTGATTTAGAAATGTTCCATCATCTAATTATCTTATGCTAAACCCCAAAAAGTAGGACAACTCTCCCATCATACTCATCTCAAACTCTCTACTCATTATTTTAGAAAACTCATCACATAATCTCTTATCAGAAGATCTAAAAAGTATATTGTTGACCTCATTTTTATGTGAGATCAATTGGACCAATCTTGACCCTAAATCAATTTAATCTCCAGACTAATCTAAACTTTAGGATTCTCCTAGATCCAGGCCTTAGGATCTATCTAGACCCTAAGATTTTTCTAGAATCTAGACCTTAGGATCTATTATAGACCCTAGGATTCTTTCAGAAAAATCTAGACCTTAAGATCTATCTAGGTTTTAGAATTCTTCAGGACCCTAGAATCTAGGATTCCTTAGATTCTAGAATTTGTCTAGATTCTAAACTTTGGGATTCTTCCAGACTCCAAGATTATACGAGGCCTTAGGATTATCCTAGGCCTTATGATTCTTCTAGATTCTACATCTTAAGATCCATCTAGAACCTATGACTATTCTAGATTCTAGACCCTAGAATTCTTTTAGATTCTAGGACCAATCTAGACTTCAAATTAATCCTGACCTCGAGCCAATCCATATCTCAATTCAATTCAAGCCTCAATCAAAATCCAAACTTTAGTCCAGTTCAAAATCTAAACTCTAGTTCAAATCTTGATCCAACTTCAATCCTATCCAATCATTTATGATCATCCCAAATGATCATAAATGATTTAGATAATTCAAATCCAATCATTCAAACTCAAAATTCAGATCAAATCAAAAAATCTAAACCAAAATCCTAAGTCCAAAGGCTTTGTCCTAAAGACCTTTTCCAAGGATTTTTCAAACACTTCAAAACCTAATCAAATGATCTCTAATAAGAGTCTATCAATTGTATATTTATATGACATATCTCTGGAGGCAACCCTCCAAATTTGAGCCCATTCTTAGGTCTCTAACCCTAGAAACTCAGTTGAAATCCAAAGGCTATAAAACCTACAAATATTTACGTCCTATGCCATTGGACCTGTCACCTAGTAAATCCTGACCTTGGAGCTTTCTACAAAGCCTCCAATCACTTTCAAACCCTTACCCATTGAACATTAAACTGCATTTTAGTGGACCCATTTTGACCCCTAGTTGACTAGGGGTCAAAATGACTAAAATGCCCCTTAAGGCAATTTTGGACTTATCATAAACTTCAATATAGCCTCTTCAAATCAAATCCCAAAACCTCTTCTAATGCATCATAACCACCATTAGGAGTGCAATGTACTTGACCAAGTCAATACTTTTTGACCAAAATACTCCTATGGGATTCAAACATCAATTTCAAATGAAATGAACTCCAAATTGCTTAGAAGCGGGCAAGTTTCAAATATCAAACCAAATCTGTTAGATCTAAACCCAGACCCTGGGTCAACCTAACCTAGTTGATTAAGTCAACCTAGGTTGACCAAGTCAACCTAGGTTGACCAAATAGGCCCTTAAGGGTCAAAATAGGCATTTTGACTGAATTGACCTCCCAGACCTAGGGACCACCTCCAATAGTATCCAAATGTCATTTAAAATTTATCGAACCCATTTCTAGACCCTGAACCCACTTAGTTGACCAACTCAATTAGGATTGACCTGATGGCCCATTAAGGGCCAAATAGGTTTACTTAATCCAAATGACCCATTTGAACTCTAAAATCACCCCCACCAGACTCCAAATATCATTTCAAACTTGTCCAGCCCAGACCCACCCCCTGGGTCAACTTAGTTGACCTAGTCAACATAGGTTGACCTAATAAGATCTTAAGAGCTCAAATGGGTCATTTTAACCCACTTATTCAAATCTAACCCTTTGAGCTCTCAAACCTATTCTAAAAGATACTCCAAACCCACCCAAACTCATGTGAGGCCAAATCACATTGAGTTTGACTTGGTCAACTCAATAGTATTGGGTCAAACTTGAATGGCCATGGTTTGAGCCCTCAAACCTCTAGTGGATTGCCTTAAGTTCCTTCCAAACCAGCTTATTAAGGTTTATCCATGCCACCTCACTTGGTTTGATCCTTTGACTGGTCAAACCTGTCAACTTATGGTCAAAAGACCATTAAATATTCAAAGAATTGATCCCATGGAATTCAAGTTCCAATCTCTAGCTCCAAACCTAGCAACCAACATTCAAAACACTCTACCCCTTTGCCATCTCACTAGTCCAAGTGGCATTGGGCCAGTCAAACTATCAAACCAAGGGTTTAGAGTGGTCAAAGTTGGTCAAATGACCACTTAATGCTAATGCACTCTAACCCAAGCCCATTGAGCAGTTTGAGGGCACTCTAAGGCTTCTTAAAACTCAACCCAGCCCTTAGATCAAGATCTAATGGTTCACATTCACTTCCACATGGACAAAAGGGCAAAAGGGGCTTTCCACCTTATTTGTACCCTTGTCCTTTGATGCCCCTGCTCCCTCCAACTCCCTGGATAGGTGGCAACCATCTAGAGTCGAAACAAATAAATCTTGACCCTCCATTCAATATAGAGTGGATTGAATAGGGAAAAAAGCTCAAAATGAGCCTCATTCAAACCCTAGCCCTATCTCTCCTCTTAAACAATCCCAGATTCGAACACTAGCTCTCTAGAACTCTCCAAATCTCCTTCCACCTATTCCCATCCCAATATCATTGATAAAGGTCGTCGACGACCATCTTTCCGACGAGAGAAGGACATTCCATCTAAGCTTCCGTTGCACTCGATCTAGGGGTCGTGAGCTCGAGGAGTCTTCTATAAATCTATACGTGGATAGACTACAGTTTTAGAGATAGCCTAATGGGTCAAACTGTCCAGTAAATTGAGGTAAAATTCTAAACCTAGCTTAGGACACCTAGGGATAATTATCATTTTATTAAGCGCGTATTTAATATTTCAAAGACATCCCAGTTATTTCTATTCACCTAGAAAATCTAGGTATAAAATTTTGTCAAGTTTCGTTAATCAGATCAAACGAACGAGCCAAAAAACCCCTTTTAGGGCGTTCTCGCAGCTCAGTCCAGGCTTACCGTTTGTGGACCTTTGATCACTAGATCACCGGTCAAGATCTAGCTGCTCCGCGCGTTGATCTGACCAAGTATTCGAGTCAAAGATCAGTTTCTTTTTTTGGCCACATCTGGGCCATCCATTTGGAATTACTTGATCTAATCTCCGCCGCCTAATCTTCCTCCACAGAGATCGAACAGCGTGATTTAATCTCCACCGTTAAATCAAACCCGCGGCAAATCCGATGGTGCAGATGGCTTCCTTACTGTGTTAAGTGAGTAACACGTGGGTCCCGCTGCTGAATCAATCATCCGGCAATGATTATCGTCGCTGCCGTGGTTTGGTTTTGCGAACCAGAATGCGCCACGTGGCATTCCCACCACGAGAGCCCTTAAAATTGATTTAAAAATTGATTTTAAATCCTTTTCTATTTAAAAAAAAATATATTAATTATTAATTATTTTTAGATTATTCTAATTAGCTTTAATTACTTTGAAATTTTAATATTTCAAATTTAACTCATTTTAATTTAGAAAATTTAAGTAATATATTAAAATTTTTGAAATTTCAAATTATTTGTTTTAAAATCAATTTTGAAATTTATTCTTAATTTACCTTAATCAATTTGAATTTTTTGATTATTTATAATTTTATTAATATATAATTAAATATTATATTAATTATTTTAAAATAAAAAATTTATTTTCAAATAACTTGAAAATTAGTGGATCTCTCAATGCTTACAAATTTATTTTGATAATATTTTGAATTATCTTAATTTAAAACATATATTTATATATATATGGGTCTATATATATTTATGTATTTTTTAAATCTATTTTAAAACATATATGTATCTAAATTTTAGAGACTTGAGAGATTCCTTTGGAGTTTTAAGCATAGATTGAATGATTGAATAGAGATCCTTGGGGAATGATGATTAATCAATGAATAATTACTTTGCTAATCATTCATTGATTAATCCTTTATTTAATTAAGCTTTAAGTTGATTTGCATGCTTAGATTGTGTACAACCTCCTAGCCTAGGCTCTCCTAGTTTTAAGGACTTGATTGTGTTGTTATGTATGTTTCATTCATGCTAGTCAAAGGGTTAGAGAAACCAATTGATTCAAACTTATTAAACCTAGTGACACAATTAAGGACAAAAAATAAGGACTTTGATTAGAAAACTTAGAAAATTCAATGTGAATAGGATATACTTCACTTGAACATGAAATTTGAACACTTCAAACATAGTGACATTTTCAGCCCTTAGAAACATCTTCTCAGATTTTAGGATTAATTAAAATATTTAATTAACTAATTCAATAATTATGCCTTTAAACCTTCCAAAAATTATGATAAATTTATTTTATATCCAAAAATTACAAGTAAGACCTCTAACTAACCAGAATCAAACACTTAATCAACGAAAAATGGAACCAATTTGATTTGACAGCAAATTAAAGTTTAATTTAATTTTAAGTAAAATTTAATATTTAATTAATTTAATTAATTAATAATAATTAAAAGTTACAAAAAATTTCCAAACACTTGGGAATCTCTTCTTAGGTCATTCTTGACCTTTAGAGCTAATTTCAAGGAGTTGGGAGTTCATTTGGAACAAAATCACAAAAAGGCCTCTAATTAAACAATTTTAAAAATTCTAATAAATAGACAAACTTCAAAAAATCATAACTAATTCAAGAAAAATTGGAATTGAATAAACTCAATTGCATTCAATTCATAATAATTTCAGAAAATCATTAAATTAGAAAAAAGTCAACTTTTGGTCAAATTTATGTCAAAATCAAGCTAAAACTTCAAACCTTCATAACTAAATATAGAAAAATCCAAATCCAGCAAACTTAGTGTCTAACAACTCATCTTAAAGTCTAATATTTTAATAAAATACTAATTTTTTAGAATTTAACCTTAATTAAAAAAATCAACTTTTGACCCCTTAATTAAATGATTAAAATAATAATAAAAATTTGTAAAATTTAAAAATTGTTTTAAAACTCCAGAAATCTTTAATTAACCTTTAAAAAAGTATTCAACCAATTTTGGTTAAAATTCATTAACTTTTAAACCTTATTTAACTTAAGCCACTTAATTATACCGGGTACCACTAGGTAACCCAGGCCTACGAGGCTATTAAATTAGCCCTAAGGAAGGTGAAATAAACTTCACAGCCTTGGTGAGAAATAAATGTGGTATCCAACAAATAATTAAATAATTTTTTAAAATCAAAGTCAAATCATGAATATTTAAACTTTAACTAAAAATTCCCTCAAGCCTTTCAATTAATAAAAACTTCAAATAACTTTAACTAATAATCTTATTTAGGACATATCAAAACTACACAGCCTTATACACACAATTTAGATGATTTGCTAGGACAATCAACTCTAGTTTTAGGCTAGGCCGGTGTTTACTTTTCTGCAGTTGTGTGCCATATTTTTCGTAGTTTTTATTACATTTTGTTTGCTAGTTTAGAGTTGATGTGCTCATTTACTTACTTGCTTACTACACTTTGTACTGTGATTGCTTGTGCGCTAGATCTACCCTTAGGTTTGAAGTGATTTTTTTACTAATCCAATTTTGTGCAGATGGCCATGCTCATACGAGGCATTGAGATTAAAGGGGGCAATAAATAAATTCAATATATATATATATATATATATATATATATATATATATTATCATGTTTTGCACAGGTGCTTGCTGCGCTTAAGACACCCTTTAAATTAAAAGAGCATGGCCAAGAGTGGCTAAAATTATGCATTTCAATTTTCAAATAATAACTGATTGGGATGATATATATAAATGCTGATTATTAGGATAACCCTGCAGGATCGAGTCTAGAATTTTTTCTTTCAAAATATAATTTGATTGTAATATGGTTGTAAATATTTAAAGTGATTTAAGTTGGGATATTTAGATCCAACTTGAATTTCAAAGAGGAGAAGACATCCCTAAAGGGGAGAGTCTTCTTCCATTTGGAAGTCAAGTTAGGATACTTTGCAAATATCCAAAGAAGAAAGATAACACCCCATTCCAGGGGAGTTTCTTTTCATTTGGATATCCAGAACCGATGAATCAAGATGTTCATGAGAAGGCAAAGAAGTGAATAGTGAGAAGAATCCAAAATCTCATAGTCACTCTAGTCTTAGGATTAGAAATCTGGGTTGTTGTAAGTGATGCCCGACCACATTGCTTTTTTATAAATTCTGAGATGTAATAATAAGGGCACTTGCTTATGAACTTTAAATTTGAATGATTAATTTAGTTGATTTGTTTATTTAATTACACATTAGAAATATCTATTTTTCTAGACTTTTTATTTGTATGTCGATTTTGATTTAGCCTGGAATGCGATTGTAGGCTCATAAGGATCGGTCTAAAATTTTTCTACTTTAATTAAATTTAAATTTTTTAAGATAAGATAAAAACTCTAACAGTCTTAAGAAGTAAGCTCGGACTCATCGAGGGTTTTTTGTATATTCATATTGAATCTTCTCTACCTTGTTAGGCACCTCATCGCCTGCGGGTTCTGGCAGACCACCTGGCCTTTGAGGTTGCCGATCTGTCAAGGGGATGTTGTGCAATCACTAGAAAAAAACCTATTTTCTAAGCAATTTTTTTTTAAAATTTCTTCATTCTGATTCATGCATTTAATCGAGTCGACTAGCATGCATTGCATTAGTAACAAATTAAATTGAGTCTAAAATTTTAATTATATTTATTTAGACATTAAATACCTAAAATAAGTCAAAGGGGCCAAATAGGATCTGCTCTAGATGTCGGTCCCAACTTCTCAAACTTAATCTAATTAACATTCCTACCCATTCATACATTAATTGACTAGACACATGATTTTAAAGTGCCTAGGTGATTTAGCTGGCTTCCCAATCCAGAATGGGGTAAATCCAGATTTGCATTGCACTAGCTAGGTTCGGGTCACTGATTTTTAGTATCCACTTTGGACTTAAGTTTTGAGGCAAGTTCACACTATAACACCTCAACCTCTGGAAATTTAATCCCAATTTTCTAATAAAATTGATCACTAAAACTTAAAATCTCTTTCAATCAAATTCGAGCCCAACACTTAGGGTGGACTGGAGTGTTTCTGAAGTAATTCAGAATCTTAAAACACTCCCTAGTCCTCTTCCTTTGACTCTAAAAAATAAGTGTTCAAACTTGATCCAATCTCTATTCAAATTCTAGTCCTTACCTCCCTTGACATCAAGCCTTAAAATCTTAAATAAAATTTCATACCGCTATTTTAATCGAGAGTATTCGTAGGAAATTCCAGTTTACTATATTGTAATTAACTACGAGGGCTTGCGCTCGTAGGAGATTTAGTAACCCAGACCAAATTTTCAAAATCAAAATTTTTAAAAACTTTAATTAATTATCTTTAGGAAAATTCAAAATTCAACGATTATTATCGTCATTTTCAAACGATCAATAGGGATTGATAGCTTCTTTCCAATGAGAGATATATCAATTACTATCGTAACATTTGTTATAAAATTAATGATCTTTTATCCATATTAGCATAGTTAAACACTTGATTAAATTCCATTTTGACCCTTCGGGGTCAAATGTGAATATTTCCTTAGTTTGACAATGATAATTAGGATAAACATAAAGTTTTGTAGTCCGAACCTATTGATGAATGATATTCTCGCCTTTCGAGATGATATATTATTCTTAATATCGTGTTCAATTTCAAAACTAAAACTCAAAGAATTAATCATTCCCAAAGAAAATTAATCTTTTTAAAAAAAATATTTTTCAATCAAACAAAAAAATGGCGACTCCGCTGGGGAGTAGTCCCACTCTCCATCTCTAATAACGGTATAAATTTTATTGAATTGATAATTTTGACTACCCTTCTTTCTATTGGTTCCTCTCCAATTTATTCATTGGGTGAGTGTGGCCAACTCTGTAGAGAGAGTTGTTATTTGCATGTTTTACATTCTTGCAACTTGTATTATTTTGATGATTTCAAATATTATTGTTTTATATATCTCCTAAAACTTTTTTTGGAAGATTTGTTTTTGCTCTAGTGTGTACTAACATTTCAAAAAAATCAACTCCAAGCGATGAAGACTTCAAATTATTCATTTGTAAATTACAAGTTTTTGAAATGAGAGGGAGTGAATGTAATTGAGTGAAAAATCACAACACACACTCTTGGGGAACACTTTTTGTAAACTGATCGTACGGAACGAACCTAGTTCGTACAGGACGATCATGTCAATTAACCCCTCGAAAGAGTATTTGGATCGAACAGGCAAGTAAAAAATTTTCTAAGTCCTAATCGTCCAGGATGAATTTAATATTCATCCCGGGACGAACATCTCTGGATTCTCACCTTGCACTATTCATCCAGACGAAAATTATGGTTCATACCGGGACGAAGCTCTCTGTATGAGATCGTACAGGAAGAAATTAATTTTGTCCCTAGACGAAACTCTCTATATGCGATCGTACAGGATGAAATTAATTTTTGTCCCTGGACGAAACGCTCTGTATAAAATCATCCCAGGACGAAACCTGTTCGTCTCAGGATGAACTGAACCGACTTACATCAGTTGGTTACGTACTATAGAATTTTGGGAACCGACCTATGTAATAACCATTTCGTACCGGATGAACATAGTTCGTACGGGACGATGAGCGTGTACCAACATAATTCGTACCAATATACATTAGGATCGTTTCCGGCCCTTTAAGTAAAATCGTCCAGGATCACTTTCTTCTTTCTAGATTTCTTGGGAAGAGATCTGTCAAGGAGATCTGGTTCTCTGCCGACACTTGGAGAGTGTGAAAAGACGAAGGGTTCTCTGCCCACACTAGGAGAGTGTGAAAGGACAAAGAGTTCTTTGCCCACACTAGGAGAGTGTGAAAAGACGAAGGGTTCTCGGCCCACACTAGGAGAGTGTGAAAAGACGAAGGGTTCTCTGCCCACACTAGGAGAGTGTGAAAAGACAAAGGGTTCTCTACCCATACTAGGAGAGTGTAAAAGGAAAACAATTCTCTGCTTACACAGGGGAAAGTGTAAAAGGACGACGGCTCTCTGTCACACCGGGTAGAGTGTTTGTAAAGGCTTCTCCGCCTTGCTGTGGGTGCAAAAGGAGAGACACTATTGGTATTAGTGCAATACCCGTAGGGTGCCTCTGGGGAGTGGATGTAGGTCTGGTTTAGACCGAACCACTATAAATCGTGTGTCTTTTTATTTTACTGCTTTTTATTTTCTTCTTTTAATTTTGTGTTTTAAAAATTTGTGGTTGAAAAAATTTTTATAAAAAATTCATTAAAGTTTAATTTCGGTTAAATTTATCAAAAGAGGGAAAAAAATTTTAACTACCAATTCACCCCCCCCCCCCCTCATGGTAGCCTTGGGACATTAACTTAGGTTTAACAACCTATTCACTAGACTCAACAAACTCAATTAAGACCTGTCAAATGAGAGGTGAGTGTAGGTAACCTCCCTCTAAGTTAGGCTTTGACATTTTTCCTCCAACTTGATTGGTAGAGCCAAAGAGTCAAGCCTAACCCTTTTCAAATCTTTCTATAAATGTTAGAAACTTGCGTGCTCAGATCAATCAATAGCATGCTAAGTCATATAACTTATAGAAAATTCTTTAACTTCAAAATCAAAGTCCTCAAATCCTTAGTACAATTTAAGTCTTCTGAAATTCTAAGTGATCTCTATATTGTATCACTACATATTGGATTGTAATCTTTATGATCCAATACATGCGATCAAATATAGAATTCACTTTTAAGATTCGATTCAAAAATTCAATCCTTCTGGCAAAGTCAAACTCTGACGTTTCATTCTTAGACCACTAACTAGAATGAAAGAGTCGAGTAAAATTTTTAGGATTTTCCCTAGTTATTATGAACCTTTTTGTTGAATAAAAATTCAACACATTGAGTTACAAAAATAAGGGGAAATGCTACCATATTTTTTAATTTCATACCTTTCTCCGAAAGTCATTTCAAATCGATCGTAGTTGCTATATGTTTTCTTACGATGATCATCGTAGTTAGCATATACAACGCACCTTCAAACCTTTCCGGCAAAAGTTTGCCTTTCACATTTCACCCTTTAATCCCCCTAAGGTTGAAAGAGTTAAAGCTCTTTTAGTAATCTCCCCAACTTTTGTGAACCTTTTGTTGAATGAAGATTCAACACATTGAGTCCAAAAAATAAAGGGAGATGCTGCCATATTTTCAAATTTTCAAACACCTTCTTGAAATCACATTTCAACATGTATTTTTATGTGTTTCTTACATCATTCTGATGTACTCTAACGCATACAATACAACTTCACATTCAAAGCTTCAATTCTAGCATTCTACCCCAAGTCGATCGCTAGGGTAGAACACTCGAGTAAGAAATCTATCAAATTTCCAAAATTCAAACTTATTTTCAAACTTCAAACCCTTAATCTAATTTGAATTTTGACATTTAACACCAAGCAAGTCAATGTTGTGAAAAGAGTTAAATCTGGATTTTCAGATTCTTCCTTAATTTTTGATGACCATTATGTCAAAAATAAAACTTGACATTTTGTGTTTCAGAAAGTGAGGGAGGGTCTTCCAAATCAATTTCAAAGATTGTTGCCATGTGTCTTCTACAGCACTTTGTTGTTGTTGAACGTATGCAACATAAATTCAAGCTTTCTTTCAAAATTCGTTTGGTCTTTGATATCTTACCTCTAAGTTAATTAGTAGGGCAAGAGAGTCGAGCCAAACTTCTTCAATTCTCCTTTTATCTAGCAAACCACCCTGTCAAAGGCGAATCCAATTAATTCGGGTTCCAAAATCAAAAGAAAATCCTTCAACCCTTGAAATTCAAATCATCTTTCTTAAATCCATTCAAATCAAACTCAAATCATCATTGTTATATGCTTTCTACAACATTCATTTGTAGTTAGACATATACAATGAAAACTCAACTTTTCTTTAAATCAAAGTTAACATTTATATACACCGGATTATAATTCAAGATACATGATAACATATAGACTTCTTTTCAAAATCAAATTCAAATTTCTAATTCAAATATTGTCTTTTCTAAATCTCAGACAATCAAATCACTTGCAATGGATGGAAAATTTTTGTTCTCAATGGACCGCGACTTATTGATTGAAGAACTGATTTATGAGAATTTGATTCAGTTTGGAGTAGGGTTTAAATCTCTTAGATTGGTAATGAATAAGAACATTTTGGTTGACCTCGCTGTTAAGGGTGAGAAGGATGCCCCTGTAGTTCAGTTAGCTATAGGAGCTGGAAATGATGCCCCTCCTTGTCTCTGGTCAGCACTAGATCTCGCTTCAGCACCCAAAAGATTCTTTGAGGAAGAGAAGAAACTAGAAGTTGCCACTGAAGGCAAGTCAGTGTTTGAGAAAGGATCTAAAACCCTCTATGGCAGTAAGAATGGCAAAAAGAACTACCTTAGGAGGGTGAGGAAGAAAATCACTAAGTCGAAAAAGATGGCGGAGCTAAAGGCCTTAATGAAAGTAGAACCTGAGGCTGCTGAGGAGCTGCCAATCCATGCCTCTTCTCCACTCCTAAAAGGGAGCCATTTTCACCCCCTTGCAGCTACTGAGGGGGAAGAGAGAGTTACTAGGATAGCTAGCACTCCGCCTAGCCCAGTGGACTATTTGGTTAAGAGAACTCCAAAGGAAAAACTTACTTTGAGGACTAGAATATTGAAAAATATAATTCATACATGTGATGCTCAGACATGTCAGACTAAGGAATAATATGTGAAATACTCGAAGGGGTGATCTCACATAAGCTTGAGAAGGAATTGTTGAAAGATGAGAAGTCTAAAGCAAATAACTTTACCCCCTCAGCCAGTGAGGAGAAATAAGAAGTTTGTTTAACAACCTATGACTTCAATTCTAGTGGATGGATATCATTGGGTGCCTTGCCTCTCGTCTGCAAAGACGAATGAGATAGTGTTAACTGGGTCCGGCCAGAGTCTCCCTCTTAGTGGTAGACCATCGACCCCACCTTCAAAACTATCTAAACTGGCCCCAGTGATTGCTAGATCCAAAGAAGTTCTTAAGGAGCTGAAATCAGTTGATGTCAAGGGCAAGAGGCCCATGTCACCAGATGAGTCATATGTGTGAAAGAAGTTTAACAGATCTATTGGAATTCAAATTAGAGAACCTTAAATTCAGTCTTTAGTTGAAGTCCCCCAACTCCCAGTTCATGGATGTGAGGATTCTGTTCTGGTTGATGGTTGAGTTCCCATTATTCAACCTCCATCACCAATTAATATGGATATCCCTCACCCTACTGAGGATGTCACCCTTGAGACTACTGACCTTGGGATAGTCGGAGGGGAGGAGATATTTCAAGATCTTAATGAGGAAATGTTGGATCAAATAGTTGCAAAACAACTAACGAGGAAGACATCAAAGTTTAAGACATATTCACTAAAAGTTCGTTAGGGATGTTAGGCCATATGAACTAGCCCAAGGCGAAAGAGGTGAATTGGTATTTTAAGAAATCTTTAAACCAAAGACAACAAACCAAAATCACCATAAAGAAATCAATGAACTGAAATTAAATGCGGAAGTAATAAAGGAAAGAACACACCAAATTTATAGTAGTTCGGTCAAACGTTAACCTACGTCTACTCCTTGGAGGCACCCTCCAAGTATTGCACTACAAAAGTGTCTCTCCTTTAGCCCCCACAGCTAAGCGGAGAAGCCCTTACAAAATCACTTCCACCTTCCCCGGTGCGGCGGAGTCGCCGGGTCCTTTGACACCAAAGAGATCTTCTTCTTTGGGGAACTTCCGTCAAGATAAGCCTTGAATCTGATGGTATTAAGGTGCAAGCCTACCAAAAAAACCGTGTGGAATCCACCCCCACACTCCCTTAAGTCTTCCCTCATAGGATCTCCTCCCTCTAAGACTTCACTCGTTCCTCACTCCCTTTCAAGCTCTCTCTTCAAGTCCCCCCCAAAAGAATGAAGCTACAATTGCTGTCAAAGACACTTTCCAAATATCATCTCATAGCTTAAATATAAGATATCAAAATGAGCTCATTAATGTAAGTTGCCGACTTTATCATCCTGTATGATTAGTATAATTTAAGCCCAATCACCCGAGACGATTTGAGACGATAATAAAAAATTTGTTCATATCATCCCGGATGATATATATATCATCTTGGACGATCAGTATAAATCATAGAATATCATCCTAAACATCTCCATGAAAAATAGCTATCTTATATCCAATCGTCCAGCATATCATCCCATATCGTCCAGTGAATCATCCAGGACGATCCTGTGATCGTCCAGGATGATTTGATCAAATCAATCAGCCTTTAATGCTTTTTAAAGATACTAGATCAATTTAGGCATAATTGAGTTAGATCATCCAGGACGATATGGATATCATTCTGGCCGATTTTCTAAAATAAAAAATACCTAAACTGATAATGGAGGATGATTCTTTCTTAATTGCACCAATTGTCCTGGCCTATATAAGTATTGTCTAGGCCTATCTTAATGATGGCTGCCTTAATGAGGATGCACTAATTAGGATTTCTACTTTTGAACCAATTGTTCAGGATGATAGGAATATTATGTAGGACGATGTTACCAAAAACAGTAAACTCTAGGGAACAGTTAGAAAATCTTCCAAGTTACAAAGCATTCGGAGCCACACCAAATACAATAGACTCAAGAAAGGAAAAAGGGTACAAACTGACTCAAACCTAGTCTACCCAATCCTGAGCTGGTTCCAAATTGCAGTCTGATCGTCTGGATCTAAAATGTCAGTAGATAAGGAAGTCGTAGAGAACATATCATCAAAATCATAATAAGAGTGTTTGCAATAAGAGTGTTTTCTATCATCAAAATTATAATCCATGAAAATAGATCTGCAATAATCTCCCCCTTTTTGATGATGGCAAACATTATAATTTGAATTTGTAAACAGAAAACATTTTCTACTAATCTCCCCCTCACTAAAATAAAACTTTAAAAATAGGGGAGATAAAAAAATTTTTGTTGTTTCTAATTTTTTTTGAAAGAAAAAAATAAAAACATACAAATTCAACAGTACAAAAAACATACAAATTTAACAGTATGTTCTCCCCCTTTGACATTATCAAAAAGAGAATGGGCACAAACAAAATGATTAAAAGACAAAACGATCTCTGATCTAGTGAACAAAACAAATATTCTTAAAATGAGAAAGTTACCTCTTAGTTTTAATCAAAAACTTAGTTGAATTGTATTGACAACGCATAGCCCAGAAAAGGTTAGAAATTCAGAATTTGATAATCCAAACTCAAGTTCTTTAAAAAGGCTAATTTTTTTTTTTAATTCAGTATCTAAATCAATGAATAATTTAGAAAAAGAAACAGTCATTTTCCAAAACTCCTTTCAAAAAATATATCTAATAGAAGATTAATGCATGAATTGTTGAATCAAGAATCATGATTTTCAAACTCAAGCATAAAAAATATCAAGGGTTTTCTTAAGCTTTAAATAAAATAGAAAAGGTAAGCATACTCATTGTGGGCTCATTTTATGCCTCTTGTCATTTTTTGGCGCACTTTGCGCATCTTTTTCTTATGTAACTTTCACAATTTGGCGTCATTGCGCATCTTTTGATTGGGCATCATTGGCCACTTTTTTTTTATTTGGCATCATTGGGCTTCTTTTTTTTGAATATACTACCTTTCTGAAATTTTAAAAATAAAAGTAAACCCATTCTATTGACACAACAAACTACTTGATTAGGAAAATTATGAGGTAGATTCAACAACTTGCAAAAGATTCCTATGCGATAGATAAAATGTAGGGAGATAAAAAAAGTTCAATTTCAAAATCAAATTTAAAATGTGATGAAGATTTTAAATCAAAAGTAGAATAACCTATTTTAGAAAATAAAAATTGAGAGTAAAAAATACGAGTTTCCTTCCTTTGACTGTTTTTAGAGAAGTCAAACACAATTTTTATAAGAATTTAAGAAAAAATAGGAGGTAGGTTTTTCATTTTTAGAAAGGTGACGTGTGTGTTAGATCAGAAATGATACATAAAAAATTTAACGAAAAGAAAAAAATAAATAAAAAAACAAAAAAACAAAACATGTAAATATAAACATACAAACAAAGGTTTAAGCATCATCTTGCTCCTGATCAGATGATTCAGAAGCAAGGTCTGCCCAAGAAATTTTTTGTTTTTCATTATTTCCCCAGTTTATAATTTGCTTCGCTTTGCCCTTTTCTTTTTTAGAAAGAATTCTCAAATTAGGGCACTGATTTTTCATATGTCCAGGCTTCCTACATCCAAAACAAATAATGTCAGAAGAAATATTAACATTCTTATCATTTTTACCTTTATTCATCTTTTGTTGATGCTTATGCTTTGGTGAGCTTTTTGATTTGCTTGACAAGTCATTGCATTCGTTACCAACTAAGCTATGTTTTTCTGTATCTTCAACTTTTAGAACAATTGTTTCACCTGCATCCACAAGTCTTTGACCCAAACTTTGCTCGTAGGCAATGAGTGAGCCAATCAAATTATTAATAGAATATTTACTCAAATCTTTTGATTTACAAATAGCAACTACTATAGCATCAAACTTATTCAGTGGACAATGAAGGATTTTATTGACTTTTTTAAAATTTAAAAATTCTTTTCCTAAGGCATGCAGTGATGCACAATTTGAATAAACCTATTATAAATGTCTAAGATCGTCTCATAAGGTTTCATGGAAAATAGTTCATAATCATGCATTAACATATTCAACTTAGATTGCTTGATTTCACTAGTGCCTTCATATATGGTGTGTAATTTATCCCAAATTTCCTTACCAGTAGTACACGTGGATAGTAACATAAAGTCTTCAGAATTTAAAGCACATAAAAAACAATTTAATGATTTTATATTTAATTGAGCATTGAGTTATTCTTCCCTATTCCATTGATTAAAAGGAATATTAGTTTTAATTCTATTTATAACACGTAATGGTAATGTATAACCAGTTAAAATCATAGGCCACATGAGAAAATTAATTGATTGCAAAAAAATAGACATACGAATTTTCAAAAAATCAAATGTAATGTTTTCAAACAAAGGTGGTCTGGTGATTGAATAACCTTACCCAATATTATGATTTGAAAAATTAGCCATGGATCAAAATTCAAAAGCTTTTAAAAGCTAAATTTTATGAATACTACTCTGATATCACTTGTAAGTCCGTTAGGGATGTTAGGCCTTATGAACTAGCCCAAGGCTAATTAAAAGAGAGAGGTGAATTTGTATTTTAAGAATCTTTAAACCAAAGACAACAAACCAAAATCACCATAAAGAAATCAACGATGTGGAAATTAAATGCGGACGTAATAAAGGAAAGAACACACCAGATTTATAGTGGTTCGATCAAACCTTGACCTACGTCCACTCTTTGGAGGCACCCTCCAAGTATTGCACTACAAAAGTGTATCTCCTTTAGTCCCCACAGCTAAGCGGAGAAGCCCTTACAAAATCACTTCCACCTTCCCCGGTGCGGCGGAGTCGCCGGGTCCTTTGACACCAAAGAGATCTTCTTCTTTGGTCAACTTCCCTCAAAACAAGCCTTGAATCTAATGGTATTAAGGTGCAAGCCTGCCGGAGCAACCGTGTGGAATCCCGCTCCACACTCCCTTGAGTACCCCCTCATAAGATCTTCTCCCTCTCAGACTTCACTCGTTTCTCACTCCCTTTCAAGCTCTCTCTTCAAGTTCCCCCCAAAAGAGCGAAGCTACAATGGCTACCAAAGACACTTACCAAGTGTCTTGTCATAGCTTAAATAGAAGATCTCAAAATGAGCTCATTAATGCATGTTACCAACTTTATTATCCAGGATGATATAAATATCGTCATGTACAATTAGTATAATTTAAGCCCAATCAGCCGGGAGGATTTGAGACGATCATAAGAAATTTGTTCATATCATCCCGGATGATATATATATATCATCCTGGACAATCAGTATAAATCATGGAATATCATCCTGAACATCGCCCTAAAAAAGAGCTGTTCGATATCCAATCGTCCAGCATATCATCCCGTATCATCCAGCGAATCATCCAAGACGATCCTGTGATCGTCCAGGATGATTTGATCGAATCAATCAGCCTTTAATTCTTTCCAAAGATACCAGATCAATTTAGGCATAATTGAGTTAGATCGTCTAGGACAATATGGATATCATCTTGGCCGATTTTCTAAAATAAAGAATACCTAAACTGATCATGGCGGCTGATTCTTTCTTAATTTCACCAATCGTCCTGGCCGATACAAGTATCGTCCAGGCTGATGGCTGCCTTAATGAGGATGCCCTAATTAGGGTTTTTACTTTTGAACTGATCGTTTAGGATGATAAGAATATAGTCTCGGACGATGTTACCAAAAATAGTAAACTCTAAGGAACAGTTAAAAAATCTTCCAAGTTACAAAGCATCAGGAGCCACACTAAATATAATAGACTCAAGAAAGGAAAAAGGGTACAAACTGACTCAGACCTAGTATACCCAATCCTGAGCTGGTTTCAAATTATTGTCTGATCGTGTGGACTTGAAATATTAGTAGATAAGATAGTCGTAGAGAACATATCATCAAAATTATAATAAGAGTGTGTACTATCATCAAAATCATAATCCATGAAAATAGATCCACAACATTCGTTAAACTGGATGTAGAACAGTTCGATTACATAATGGATTATAAAGGGTACTTACAATTCAATGTTGAGGCAATTGATATGAGACATGTTAATGAGGGAGTACAAGAAATCAGAGATATTCTTAAGAAAAAGGCTGTTGAAGCATTCAATCTATATGATGATGATTTATTGATAGAGGAAGATCTAGTAGCAGATATTCATATGGTCGAAACTCGAGCATCAACTAAGGATGCAAAGCCTTCTAAACATCGCTCTAGTAAAGAAGAAGAATCAACAACAGTAGATTCAGATTTTGATACTTCCGTCAAACTGAGGGAAAAAGATGAATATATCAAGAGTCTTGAAAGGAAAGTTGAGGAGATGATAATAAGGGTTGAACAGATGCAGAATCAAATTTTTCAGTCACAGCTGTCTAGACCCGATCAGTTGGAACCCACAGTACACATAATGGGCGAGCACAACAGGAAGATTGATTCAAATCTCAAACTTCCAAAAGTTACTTCCCCAATATCTCTAGCAGATAAGGATATTCGCCAGATGATTGAAACCCAGGTAAGGGAGGCCCTAGCTCATTATAAAGGAACTATATCTATTTTAAAGGGTAGACCCTACCCCAAGAAATATGATTTGGTCCCTTATCTGAAGGGCTTCATGCCACCTTCTTTTAAAGTTTTTAGTAGTTTAGAAAACCCAAGATAGCATCTGGCCCATTTATGAGCAAACTATTGCAATGCAGGAGGGTTAGATGCTCTACTCTTTTCACCAGTTTATGAGTAGTTTGTCCGATATTAATTTTGAGTGGTACACAGATTTATCAAATGGTTTAATAAAAACTTTCATAGAGCTCAATGGTCTCTTCTTAAAGAGATTCTCAGGAGCTCAACAGTGTGTAACCGTTGGTGATCTCATCATCGAAAAGCAAAAACCAGGAGAGTCTTTGGTCGACTACATCTTGAGGTGACAAAACCCTCGTTGAAATGTGAACCCCAACTGCAAGAGAAACATGTAGTGGAAATTCTTTTAAAGAATATCCATGGGCCTATTGCTTTTTTTCTAAAGGGGTTTACAATCAAAACCTTTGAAAAGCTTCTTAATAAAGCTAGTAATCTATATGAAGAGGCTTCCAAAATGCCATTCCTAAAGGATTATACTGAAGATAAGAAGGCTAGTAATCCATTGAAGTCCTTTGGAAAGAGAACAACAATGGTTTCAGTAGTTGACAAAGGGAAGAAACTGATCAATATCCATCTGAGTAATCCTATAATTCAACAAACTCAGAAAACTCAACCCTTTCAGGTAACTTCTCAACCTACCAGAGAATCTCACTAGATTACTTTTAAAGAGAGTTTGGCTCATTCGTATCCATTTAAAAAGGAGTCTGTGAGAAAGATTTTTAAGAGCCTTCAAAAGAAGCCAGTTTTTTGATTGCCGGAGGCCAAGATGCTGGAAGAAGCAAATAAAAAGGATGATCGAACCTTTGGGCCTACCACTGCATGTTAGGCCACACAACCGAAGACTGCATAGTCTTTAAGGATTGGCTCGAGAAGAACTTTTGTCAAGATAACATCATAATTCCAAAAAAGTACGTGGTCGATCCGGATCAAGGATCTGTCAAATCCATTTCAGGTAAAAATTCTATTCTTTCTTTATCCCTTAAAGATGGCTGGGATATAACATTATCCTGGGCATTTAAAAAGTCGATTAACCAATCTTTTTGTCTTTCTCAACAGTTATCGATGAGAGCCCGGGGCCCGATCTAGGAGGTTGACCTGGAGGCATCGCAGGAGGATGTTGGGACGATTTCATCTCGAGTAGTTGTAGGAACTTCTATAATAAATAAAAATGAAAAGAGTGAACTTTTTGTAGAGAGGAAATTTGTTGATGAAAGATCTATATAAGTGGTGGATGGTGGCTCAAAACCACTAGCCCGACTGAAGTTATCTGACTTTTACTTTGCCCCATCAAAGGCAAAGGGTCAAAAATCAAATAAAAGAAAAGATCCTTCTGTAAAAATTTTGATGATTAATGTTGAGAATGCAATGCCAGATGACTCTTATGTTGAAAATAACCCAGAACTAGCTGAGATCGATCAAGAAGTTCAAGAATTCAGCTCTCCAGATTTGACCCCTCAAGGGGAAAATGAATCTGATGTTTTATCAGATGGTGATACCCTTGAATTAACTTTCAAGGGAGTCCCGTCATGATAGACTTCTCGGATTTAGATTCCCACTCAAAAAATGATAATCAATAGCCTAAGGAGAGCGTAGACCTCCCCATAGCTTATTCTTTCGATGAAATTATGCAAGTACATTTGTGTGGTGGTAAGGTTTTACCCTCTAGGCTTCCCTCACAGGAAAAGGGAAAACAAGTTATTTCCATTGATCTGATTCAAGTCCCTACTCAACAATCAAACCCTCCTTCAAACTCTCCGGGTCCCAATGTTAATGTTCCAAGTGTCGATTACAATGTCTTAGCTCACCTTAGGAAGTTTCTTGGTAAGTTGAGCATTTACGATGCCCTTATCCTTTTAAAAGAGATGAGGTAGACTCTAATCAAAGCACTTCTTGACCCAGAGATTTGCTTAGCTCAACTTGCTTCAACTTCCGAGGAAGAGGCTTTGTACTTCAAGGAAATTCCAGGAGTTACCTTCTCCGACGAAGATCTACTCCTAGGAACTGCCGATCACAATCACCCACTTTACATCACTATAAATGTAGGAAATTTTAAGCTATCAAGAGTTCTTATTGATCCCGGTGCATCAGTCAACTTGATGAACATAAAGACTGTCGCATACCTCAGAGTTGATACTAGCAAGCTCTCAACTGATAGGTTGGTTCTTCATGGGTACAACGAAAGGGGAGAGTAGGTTTTAGGTTCAATCACACTTCCTCTAGAGATAGGAGAGTCAAAATTGAAGCAGAATTTCATATAATTGATTCGGTGATGTCCTTTAATGAGCTTCTAGGTAGGCCTTGGATCCATGAGTATAGAATGCTTTCTTCCACCCTACATCAATGCATCAAGTACCAGCAAGATGGCATTGAGTTTTAAATTAAGGGTGATCTGCAATCATTGTCTATTCACGAGGTCGGGATCTACGAGGATGCTGCATATTATGTTCCCAAAGGGTCCACTGCCAAATCTAAGGTAGAGATTAATGATAAGGAGGAAAAAGCATAAAATCAAAGTTCAAAGCAATTCAAAAGTTGAGAAAAGAAAAAATCAAAAATAAAAAAAGACAAAATTCAAGTTGTGTAGACGACGTCGAGCGCATAGTCTTTAGGCCTCCAAACAATTTACCTCAAAGAGGTGGGAGGATGGCCCAAAGAGCATGTGGCTGAGGCCGCCCTTCAATTGAAAAGTGAAATCCCCCAATATACAACTTGAGATAAGTTCTGATGAAAAATCAAGAAAGAGGGGTGCCAGAATTGCTTTTGTCTACAGAAAAATCAATCCTCCTCCAAAGTTTGATCTCACCTTAGATTCAGATAGCGACCGAGAGGGTAACAATTCAAAATTTCAAAGTAACGAGCCAGAATTAAGTTTATATGAAAAGCTTAATAGGGCAGTTGAATCCTTAACCTTAACCCCACTATCTATTGATAGAGTCTTAGGGTTAGTAACTAAGGATGCCCCTAACATAGATGGAGATGTAAGGAAAGTCCAGAAGTTCTTCCCTGGCTCCTCCTCTTCAAGGAATGAAGGTGATGTAATCCTTGAGGAGGCAGATTTTAATGAATTAATGGAATTACCTTTTGGCTACTTTCCTCTTGGTGTTAAAACTCTTATGTCTAAAGGTTTCGCTCCAAGTCGATGCACTAAGGGTCAAGCTAGATACCATCAAAATATTTGGAATTCAAAATTCAATAAAAATTGGACAAGTGGTATCGACTTTGGTACCATTAGTTAGTTTGACAATGATGAATATTGCTTGATGATAAATACTCACCCTTAATATGAAAGTGTCCCTACTGAAGTCGTTGATTCACTCGACATACTTCGTTTGGAGACCTTAAATAATTTCGATGAGGTTCAAATTTGGGATGCACCCCCTGAATTTGAAGAATAAATCAAATCGACAGTTGATGAACTTAAAGAAATCAACCTTGGAACAGAGAATGACACTTGGATATACGATGAGTCTAGGGATCTAATTAAACTTCTATCTGAGTTTATGGACTATTTCGCTTGGATATACGATGAAATACCAGGTCTGTCTGCCGATTTAGCAGTTCATAAACTTGGAATTCGGCGTGATGCTATTCCTGTCAAATAAGCTCCACGATGCATGCGTCTGGAGATTGAACAATAAGTTATTTATGAAATTAAGATGTTGGTCGAGGTTGGATTTATCCAGGAGGAACAATATCCTTCTTGGGTAGACAGCGTCGTTCCTGTTCGAAAGAAAAATGATCAAATTCGGGTCTGTATTGACTATAGAGACCTGAATAAAGAATGTCCTAAGGATGAATTTCCTATTCCAATTCCAGAACTCATGGTGGACATTGCCTCTTTGCAATGTTGTTTTCTCCTTTATGGATGGCTCATCTGGTTATAATCAAATCAAGATGGCCCCAGAAGATGAGAGAAACACTGCATTCAGAAATCCTATAGGGATCTTTTGTTATAAAGTGATGCCATTTGGCCTTAAAAATGCCAGTACAACCTACCAACGGGCTATAACTCGAAACTTTGACGACTTAATCCATAATCAAGTCGAATGCTACATCGATGATTTAATTGTCAAAAGTAAAGTTAAATAGGCTCATCTTTATGACTTAAGAATTGTCTTCGAGTGGTTGCTCCACTACGACCTTAAGATGAATGCCTTGAAGTTTGCCTTCAGTGTTACATCAGGGAAATTCTTAGGTTTCATAGTAAGACACCATGGAATTAAAATTGATCCTGCCAAAATCGAAGCTATCTTCAATATGCCACCTCCCAGGAGCCTTACTCAACTAAGGTCCCTTTAGGATAGACTGGCGTATATAAGAAGATTCATTTCTAATCTTTCCAAAAGATGTCAGCCATTCTTGGTCCTTGCTAAAAAGGATGCCAAATTCATTTGGGATGAGAAATGTCAATCTACCTTTAAAAATATCAAACAATACCTAACAAATCCACCAGTCTTGGCAGCCCCTATTATGGGGAGACCATTAATCCTTTACACTGCAGCCCTTGATGAGTCTCTCAGGGCCCTCCTTGCTCAAGTCAATGATGAGGGGAAATAGAATGCTCTCTATTACCTATGTCGGAGACTTCTACCAATGGAAATTTGATACACAACGATTGAGAAACACTATCTTGCCTTAGATTTTGCAGCACAAAAACTGAGGCATTACATGCTTTCTCATCAAGTCAATTTAATTTCTAGTGTTAACCCCTTGCAATATCTTATAACTAGGCCTAAGTTCTCAGGATGTTTGGCTCATTGGTCTATGATATTGCTCCAATTTGAAATCACTTTCATTCCCCTACGTGCTGCGAAAGGGCAGGCCATCGCCAACTTCCTAGCGGCACATCCGTTATCAGCGGAGTCTCCTTTACACGATGATTTGCCTGATGAGCAAATCATGAGTTTTGAGGAATCTAACACTCAAACCTGGGAAATGTATTTTGACGGTGCTACGTCTTCCCAACAGGGAAAAACACCTGAATCCACTATTCCTGGGAAAGCCGGAGTTGGCCTGGTCTTCATAACACTGGATAAGGGAATAATGTACTTTTCCTACCATTTATTAGAACCTTGTATGAATAATGAAGCCGAGTACGAAGCTCTGATATCTGGTCTAGAACTTGTAATTTTAATGGAGATTAAAGAGATTAAAATCTTTGGTGACTCTCAATTGGTGATCAACCAGATTGCAGGGACCTATAAGGTTTTGAATCCTAAACTATTGAAGTACCACCATTACACTAGTCACTTGCTTGAGCAAATTCATATTGTAACTATGTATAGGATTCCCCGTGAAAGCAATTCTTTGGCGGATGCTCTTGCAAAGCTTGCAAAGGAATTTGCCTGTCTAGAAGAAGCTATATCCCTATAGAAGTGCAGGGTCGTCAAGTCCTGTCTCCTATAGATATGGAGTACATTAACAAACAAACTTTCCAGGTCCTTTCTACCTCTTCAACAGTCGATGGAGAAGGATATTGGAGACAACCAATAATTGAATACCTTCAAGAAGGCAAGCTCCCTCATTAAATATCACTTTCCCATCAAATCAAGAAACATGCCCTATCTTATGCACTAGTTAACAATATGTTGTATCGATGATCGTTCGATCAGATGTGGCTTTGTTGTTTAGACAAATGTGAGACCCTGAAGATCATTAATGAAGTCCATGCTGGAATGTACGGTGCTCATCAATCGGGTCCTAAGATGAAAATAAAGGTTAAAAGACTTGGATACTACTGGCCTACGATGATTGACGATTGCATGAAAATTGCAAAATGTTGTCATCAGTGCCAAGTACATGATGTGGTTTTACATCAACCGCCTAATGTGTTGCTTCCCATGATAGCCTCATGGCCTTTCAAAAGTTGGGGCATGGATATCATTGGGCCAATTGACCCTCCTTCTTCAAAGGTTGACCGCTTCATTTTAGCAGTGATTGATTACTTTTCAAAGTGGGTGGAAGCAGTCCCACTAAGAAATGTAACATCACACCATGTAATGAAATTCTTTCGTGACCATATCGCATATATATTTGACGTGCCATGCAGAATAATATCCGATAATGGGTTTGCTTTCAAGTCTATGAAGATCAATAACTTTGCAAGTCTCCATGGCATTGATTGGAGATACTCAACAATCTATTATCCATGGGCTAATGGATTGGCTAAGACATTCATAAAACCTTGGTTCAAATCATCAAAAAGACCCTCAATGATAATAAACGTCAGTGAGATAAGAGGTTGGTGGAAGCTTTGTGGGCCTACCGGACCACTTATCAAACCTTGACCCAATCCACACCATTTGCACTAGTGTATGGATCTGAGGCCGTACTCCCTCTAGAAGTTCAAATCCCTTCGCTCAAAATCGTAATATAGAATCATATCACAACTCAATAGAATGCACAACTCCGTTTAGAAGAGCTTGAAGGTCTTGAAGGACATCATCTTCAAGCTTAACAAAATCTAGAATTGTATAAAGCCCAAATGATTCAAGCTCACGATAAGTTAATGCGACCTAGAACCTTCCAAGTAGGCGACTTGATCTTGGTTCTTTGAAGGCCTATCTTAGAGCACTGAAAGCTTGGTGGAAAGTTTGAACAAACTTCGGAAGGACTCTTCGTAGTAGAGACAGTCTACAAAGGAGGCTCGTATCAGCTAGTTGATTATAAGGGAAATCACCCAATGCTTCCTGTAAATGTTTGATTCCTTAAAAGATACTATGCTTGATGTAGCTCAAACTTTGAATCAATAAAAAATTTCCAAGTTTCAAATTAAGTTTACTCAATTTTGTTCAAATCTTCTTAAATCTCAACATCCTATGTCTCTTTTCTTAAGGCTAAGATGTGAATTATCATGTCTTCTTGCTTTAAGTTTAGGTCTCTTAGTGGTGGGATACGCCCCTCGTGGCACCACCCTAAAATTTAAATATTGACCTTGATTTTATGTAGAGCAAGTTTCCTCTACATACGATTATTCCAGACCCGATCCGCTATATAGAGCGAGTTTCTTCTACATACGATCATTCCAGACCCGATCCTCTGTGTAGAGCAAGTTTCCTCTACATATGATCATCTAGACCCGATCCTCTGTGTAGAGTAAGTTTCCTCTACATACGATCATTCAGATCCGATCCTCTATGTGGAGCAAGTTTCCTCAATATACGATCATTCCAGACTGATCCTCTGTGTAGAGCAAGTTTTATCTATACATGATCATTCCAGACCTGATCTTTTGTGTAGAGCAAGTTTCCTCTTCACAAGATCATCTTTTAGTGATGGAACATGCCCCTTGTGGCACCATCCTAAACTCAAAATCAAATTTTCCATGGGAAGCAAAGCTTCCTTCCCACAAGATCATCCAATCTTCTTTTCCTTAAGGGCAGATGTGAGTCATCGCGCTTTCTTTCCTTAGGATTAGATCTTCTAGTGATAGAGCACGCCCTCTGTGGCACCATCCTAGTTTCAAATTTCAAATTTGATCCTCCGTGGGAAGCAATACTTCCTTCCCACATGATCATTCTCTTCTCCTTAAGGTTAGGTGTGAGTCCCAAAGCTTCCTTTCCTTAGGATTAGATCCACTAGTTATGGAGCACGCCCTTTGTGGCACCATCCTAATTTTAAAATTCAGATTAGACCTTTTGTGGGAAGCAATGCTTCATTCCCACAAGGTCCTCCAGTCTTCTCTTCCTTAGGGTTTAGTTTCTTTCCTCCCTTAGGATTAGATTCACTAGTGGCAGAGCATGCCCCTCGTGGCACTACCCTAGTACTAATTCAAATATGATCCTCTATAGTTAGGAGTTCTTCCTTCCTATATGATCATTCCAGTCTTCTTCTCCTTAAGGTTAGGTTTCCTCCTTTCCTTAGGATTAGATTTACTAGTGGTAGAGTATGCCCCTCATGGCACTACCCTAGTGTCAAACCCAAATTCGATCCTCTATAGTTAGGAGTTCTTCCTTCCTATACGATCATTCCAATCTTATTCTCCTTAAGAATAGGTTTCCTCCTTCCCTTAGGATTAGATCTACTAGTGGTAGAGTACGCCCCTCGTGGAACTACCATAGTATCAAATTTAAATTCGATCCTCTATAGTTATAAATTTGTCCTTCCTATACGATCATTCAAGCCTTCTCTTCGTTAGGGTTTAGGTTCTCCATTCCCTTAGGAACAAATCTACTAGTAGTAGAGTACGCCCCTCGTGGCACTACCATAGTATCAAATTTCAAACTCAATCCTCTAAGGTTAGGTCTTCCCTTCCCTTAAAACCAGTTTCAAATTCAATCTTCTAAGATTAGGTCTCCCTTCCTTTAGAATCAAAACTCAAATCTTATCCTCTATAGTTAGGAATTCTTCCTACTTATACGATCCTTTCTTTTCCTTTAGGGATAAACTTTTTCTTCCTTTAGGACCAGACCCACTAGTGGTATAGTACGCCCTCCGTGGCACTACCCTAGTATCAATTCAAACCCCGATTCCCTAGGGATAGAACTTTTCCTTCCCTTAGGATCAAAACTCCAGACTTAACCATTCAATTCAGTCAATCCCAATATGTGCAATAGAACTTCATTCTATTACACATATTGGGGGTCCATTTGTTGACGTCATTATTGTATAAGGTCACTTGGACCAATCCTGACTCTAAATCAATTTAATCTCCAGATCAATCTAAACTATAGGATTCTCCTAGATCCAGACCTTAGAATCTATCTAGACCCTAAGATTTTTCTAGAATCCAAACCTTAGGATCTACTCTAGACCCTAGGATTCTTCCAGACAAATCTAGACCTTAAGATCTATCTAGGTTTTAGAATTCTTCTGGACCCTAGACTCTAGGATTCCTTAGATTCTAGAATTTTTCTAGATTCTAAACTTTAGGATTCTTCCAGACTCCAAGATTATACTAGGCCTTAAGATTATTTTAGGCCTTAGGATTCTTCTAGATTCTAGATCTTAGGATCCATCTAGAACCTTTGAATATTCTAGATTCTAGGTCCTAGAATTCTTTTAGAATCTAGGACCAATTTAGACTTCAAATCAAATTGGACCTCGAGCCAATCCAGTTCTCAATTCAATTCAAGCCTCAATTAAAATCCAGACTTTAGTTCAGTTTAAAATCAAAACTCTAGTTCAAATCTTGATCCAACTTCAATCCTATCCAATCACTTTTGATCATCCCACATGATCATAAATGATTTGGATAATTCAAATCCAATCATTCAAACTGAAAATCTAGATCAACTTAAAAAATCTAAACCAAAATCCCAAGTCCAAAGGGCTTTGCCCTAAAGGCATTTTTCAAGGATTTTTTAAACACTTCAAAATCTAATCAAATGACCTCTGATTTGGAGTCTATCAATTGTATATTGATATGACATGTCTTTGGAGGCAGCCCTCCAAATTTGAGCTCATTATGAGGTCTCTAACCCCAAAAACTCAGTTGAAATCCAAAGGTTATAAAAACTTCAAATATTTATGGCCAATGCCACTAGACTTGTCACCTAGTAAATCTTAACATTGGATCTTTCTATAAAGTCTCCAATCACTTCCAAACCCTTAATCCTGACCCATTGAACATTAAACTACATTTTGGTGGACCCATTTTGACCCCTAGTTGACTAGGGGTCAAAATGACTAAAATGCCCCTTAAAGGCAATTTTTGGAGTTTTCATAAACTTCAATATAGCCTCTTCAAATCAAATCCCAAAACCTCTTCTAATGCATCCTAACCACCATTAGGAGTGCAATGGACTTAAGCCCTAACCCTGCTCAAGCTTGGTTGACCAGGTCAACACATTTTGACCAAAATACCCCTATGGGATTCAAATATCAATTTCAAACCAAATGAACTCCAAATTGCTTGGAACCACTTCCAGTAAGTTTCAAATATCAAACCAAACCTATCAGATCCAAACCAAAACCTTGGGTGAACCTTGTTGACCAAGTCAACCTAGGTTGACCAAATAGGCCCTTAAGGGTCAAAATAGGCATTTCGACTGAATTGACCTCCTCATACCTGGGGACCACCTCCAATGATCTCTAAATGTCATTTCAAATTTATCGAACCCATTTCAAGACCCCGAACCCACCTAGTTGACCAACTCAACTTGGATTGACTCGATGGCCCATTAAGGGCCCAAATAGGTTTATTTAATCCAAATGACCCATTTGAACCCTGAAATCACCCCCACTATACTCCAAATATAATTTCAAACCTGTCCAACTCGAACCCACCCTCTGGGTCAACTTGGTTAACCCAGTCAACATTTGTTGACCTATGAGCTCTTAAGAGCTCAAATGGGTCATTTCAACCCACTTATTTAAATCTAACCCTTTGAGCTCTCAAACCTATTCTAAAAGATACTCCAAACCCACCCAAACTCATGTGAGGCCAAATCAAATTGAGTTTAATATTGGGTCAAACTTGAATGGACATGGTTTGAGCCCTCAAACCTCTAGTGGATTGCCTTAAGTTCCTTCCAAATCAACTTATTAAGGTTTATCCATGCCACCTCACCTGGTTTGATCCTTTGGCTGGTCAAACCAGTCAATTTATGGTCAAAAGACCATTAAATATTCAAAGAATTGATCCCATGGCATTCAAGTTCCAATCCTTAGCTCCAAACCTAGCAACCAGCATTCAAAACACTCTACCCCTTTGCCACCTCACCAGTCTAAGTGGCATTGGGCCAGTCAAACTGTCAAACCAAGGGTTTAGTGCGGTCAAGGTTGGTCAAATGACATCTTAATGCTAATGCACTCTAACCAAGCCCATCCAACAGTTTGAGGGGACTCTAGAAGCTTCTTAAAACTCAGCCCAGGCCTTAGATCCAGATCTAATGGTTCACATTCACTTCCACATGGACAAAAGGCCAAAAGGGGCTTTCCACCTCATTTGTACCCTTGTCCTTTGATGCCCTTGCTCACACCAACTCCCTGGACAGGTGGCGACCATATGGAGTCCAAACAAATAAATCTTGACCCTCCATTCAATCTGGAGTGGATTGAATAGGGCAAAAGGCTCAAAATAATCCTTATTCAAACCCTAGCCCAATCTCTCCTCTCAAGCAATCCCATACCTGAACACTAGCTCTCTAGAACTCTCCAGATCTCCTTCCACTTATTCCCATCCCAATATCACCGGTAAAGGTCGCCGGCAATCGTCTTTCCGGCAAGATAAGGACATTGCGTCCAAGCTTCCGTTGCACTCGATCCAGGGGTCGTAAGCTCAAGGTGTCTTCTATAAATCTATACGTGGATAGACTATAGTTTCAGAGTTAGCCTAAATGGGTCAAACCATCCAATAAATTGAGGTAAAACTCTAAGCATAGCTTAGGACACCTGGGGATAATTACTGTTTTATTAAGCGCGTATTTAATATTTCAAAGACATCCCCGTTATTTCCGTTGACCTAGAAAATATAGGTTTAAAATTTCATCATGTTTCATTAATCGGATCAAAAGAACGAGCCAAAAAACTACTTTAGGGTGTTCTCGCAGCTCAGTCCAGGGGGTACCATTTTTAGATCGTTGATCGCTAGATCAACGGTCCAGATCGAGCCGCTCCGTGCATTGATACGACCAAGTATTCGAGTCAGTTCTCAGTTTCTTTGTTCGGCCACATCTGGGCCGTCTGTTTGGAATTGCGGGATCTAATCTCTGCCACTAGATCTTCCTCCATAGAGATCAAAAGGTGGGATTTGATCTCCGCCGTTAGATCAAACCCGCGATGAATCCGACGGCACATATGGCTTGCTGACTGTGTTAAGTGAGTAACATGTAGGTCCCACCGTCGAATCAATCATCCGGTAAAGATTGTTGCGGCTGCCACGATTTGGTTCCACGAACCAGAATGTGCCACATGGCATTCCCGCTCCTAGAGCCCTTAACTCCTTTTTAGAAAGCAATGAAAAAACCGTCCCAAACGAAGCCTAAGATGTAGTAGGTGTAGCACTTATTGAATGTGAATTAATGAAAATATATTTTGGAGGTCTGATCATATACATGGAGTAGTAGGACATGCACTAATAAGATAAATAGATAAATTAATGCTGAGAGTTTATGAGTGAGAAATGATTAACCAAAAGTAATAGATTTAGAAGTTATGCAAAAAGATTCATATACAGTAAAATTTAGTTATACTACAATATTAATTTTAATTTAGTAATACATTTACATAAAAATAATAATTTAAAAAATATATTATAATGAACAATAAATATATAAAAAAGTTACATCTTATTAATATAAAATATATAAAAAATTATAATTAGCATATTTTAAGCTATTTGATTTAAATTAAAATATTATAATCTTTCTCTAATGTAATTTGTTGGCTTTAATTACATAAATTTTCTATAAAATAGAATTTGGAGATTTTAAAATAATTTTAAAAAATCTTATCTCTCTCTCATGGGGGAGATAGAGAGAGAGAGAGCTATAACTAGTAAGGCTTTTTTTTTTTTGTTGGAGGGGGAAGCACTTGTCCCCTAGCCCATGCTCTTAGTACTTAGAATTAGTAGAGATAAATAAGCATTTATGTAACCAAGTGGCTTCTTCATAGCAAACTTGGTGGCAATTTTATTGAACTCATGGACCAAAAATTCCCTGATGCTCCTGGCCCAATTAATAGATAAGAACTCATATATATTACTTGCAATAAATAGGAGCATTCTGGGGTTTTTAAGTTATTGAGGGGGAAAAATAAATTCAAAATTAAAAATAATACAAATTTCTTTAATATAACTACTCGGTTAGTTGATCTATTTATTTATATCATTTCACTCTTAATATCATTTGATAAGACTCCTATAAATGTCTCTCTCTACCATATGATCTCATCACCTATCTTTGGCAAACCTATGAGTAGAACCAGTTCATCTGATATAAATTTTAGTAAATGACCCTTAATAATGATGAAGCCCTGCTGAGAGATATCCTAGAATTTCAACAGCTTGTATATTAGAGGATTGTTTTATTGGAATGGTCGAAACTTCATAAATTGATAGATGTTTAAAGTCTTCAATACATCCTCAACATCCTTGTGCATTTGTTTGATAAAAGAGTCACAAATAGTTTGAAAAGTTGATACATAACAACGATATGTAATAGGCCAAACATACATAGCCATCTCTAGATAATATAGAAAACTTCAGAGATTACACAGTAAAAGCAAAGTAAATGTGCAGTAAAAGAATAGTGAAAATATAGTTAAAGTAGAAAAAAAAAAAAAAAAAAAAAAACATAGTTAAAATGAGGCAAAATGAAAGAAAATAACTCAAATATTTTAAAACTATGCAACCTAATTTTGAAAATTGAAGAAGTCGATAGAGGGTCGATACTAGTGAATATGCAGGAACGGTGTATCAAAAGCACATCAAGGTCTTATTGTTGGATGATGAACTTTTGCACAGTCTAGAATGCAAAAGGATTGCTCCTAATTGTAGTGAAGTGTCTGAAATGTCAAATGAGAGAGAAAGTGAGTAGTGAAAGAAAATGATGAAAAATAAATGGGAAGATCAAATGAGCTGGCTCCGAGACCTTTTGAACACTTGTGAATTTAAGTTCTTCATATTTGGGTTAGGTCGATCGAGCTGACAAGACAAAAATAAAAATGAAATCCAATTGAATATATTTAATCAATTTGAGAGAAATTATTTTGCATGCTAATTCATGTGATTAGCCATCATATATTTAACATCATGAAGTTGATAGAGCTTTTTGGTCCCATGAGTCCTTAATCTATATATGAATGAATTGATTTAATTCTTTCCCACATTTAAATCTTAATTTTCTTACGCACTCCAAGCATTGAAGCCATATTCTAGGAGCAAGGTAATGGCAATGGTCATTACTGTTTCTTTAGTAACTAACATCCCTTGAAAGTTTTTAATTTAATTTTGTAGTTTTTTTATTTTAATTTGAATTTGGCTAATTATTTTGGCACTTAAAATTTTTCTTTATATGCAATAATTTGTGTTGGATGCCACGCATCTATGAAGCAAGTATGCTGATATGATTATTTCTTCACCAAGTTAGAAAGTGTAGGAATACTTGGCTAACAATAGTATCTAAGTGAAAGGAATTATAGTTTAGGTGGAGATTAAGCATAATTCTTGGAATATTACGATAAACTTATATAAAAACATTATTGTTTTATTTACTCTTATTGTTAAATTCAATTTTATTTATGATAGAGAGAGAGGTAAGTGAGTATGGAGAATAGCACTGTAATCTACCTATGGAAAATGTATCAAATGATATAATCAAATGACTACACCTTAAAAATAATAAAATAATAAACTATCAAACTATTACAAAGACAAAGACTAATTAGAATGGATAAACATGTATTGCTATACTGATAGGCTCTAGAGCAGTTCTAGTGAGGGACCTAATAAATTCATCTAGAGAATGCCTTTAGCAAGTACCATAGGCGAGGGCTTGAAGCTAGGGCCTCATGCAAGTGCATTTAGCTATTTCCTTGCAAAAGAGACTCATAAGAGTGCTCTAAAAGATTTCTTTGAGAAAGAGCATCGGGCAGTGACTTGCACGAGTTATTTTTTGAGTTGGGAACTAACATAATTGAATAGACAATTAAGGTGAGGTTGGTAGGTGTACATCTCATCTTGTAGTTTAGATGAGGAGCCCCTTGAGAAAGACTAGTTACCTCGAGTGTGGCAAGTCTTCCTTTAGGAAAAATTCCTCCTTATGTCAAGGTCTACTGGGGTGAGTTCTCATTTAGTTAAGCTTATATGAGATGTTTTCTCCTTTGGCCAAGCTTTTATTGGGGCAAGCCTCATAGAGGAAAGCTTTTCTAGGGTTAGCACATACCCTTGGCACCCTCTATTTGAGGCATGTGTTAGATGAGGGCATATCTAAGTTGGGCTCCATTAAGGTGAACTCAACAGCTCCCTACGGGTAGCCTATATGCGCATAGGGTGATGCATACTAAGTTCCCCAATTTTCTTACTCTTCTAAAGCGCAACTAGCAAAATGAATAAGAAAATTAGACAATAAAGCATTTACTACTTTTATCAGTTAGTGAAAGTGACGAATCATAAATATGAATATAATTAAAAGAGAGTGGTTATTGCATTTTAAATCATTAAATGTCATGTTTCCCTATATAAAAAAAATAGACTAGTGAAAGAGATGAACTTGTTAAACATAGTTTATCCTACCTATGTGTACTGATTGATGTAACACATTATGTGGATGAAGAAAATCAAGTTAAAAGCTCAATTGCAAGAGCTAAAAATAAATCCCAATACAAAGATTAAAAAAAAGGCCTAATTGTAAGAGCCCAATTAATAGCCTATAATTTAAAGTATTATAAAAGTAATTTTCATTTAGAAAATTATACAACCAATCATAACATGGTTTGGTATAGTTGAAGCATTAAAAAAAGTGGTTGAAACTCTTCCTAATTATTGGCAACCTACCCATAATTTCTCTCTCTTTTTTCCTCCACTTTTTTTCGTTCAAAAGTGGCTACCTAAGAATAGTCTTATAATGCCTACAAATATGGGTTGAAATGCTTTGTAATTTTAATTGATGAATGAAATAGTTGGTATAGAATTGTTCTTCATTTACTTGGTTCTTGGTGACTTTAAGTAGTTTTCATATTTTTGTAAGAGCTAGGTAGTTATCTTTATATTTTCTTTAAGTTATTTGTTAGTCTTATTAAACATATGCTCCAAACTCTTCAAATCTCTTCCTCCACTTCTGAAGCATCAATAATACTAATAAAAAAATACAAGCATCTTAAAATCTTTCTAAATTATTCTATATAGCTCTCAATCAAAGTAGGAAACACTAGGACCTAGTCTTGTTCTCTATGTCTCAAAATCCTCATAAAGTCCACCAAACTCTACCATCAACTTCAAATCATAAGTTCATATCCTAAGCTAACAATCCATCATTTTACTCTATTTATCTAACATAAAATTCACTCTCTAAGGTGATCTTCCAAATAAGGCCAAGCTGAAGTAGTCATAGCATTCCTACTAGCATACACCTAAACCTCTCATCATTCAACTTCAAACTCTATAATACTTCTTTATATTTTAATCTAAATATTCATAGTATTTACTTGATATTAATCTCACCAAAAGTCTACCCTCCACCATTATTATCTCTCATAAGGTCTTTTTCTTATATGGCTTAGCTCGCCTATATGTTGCAATCTGGGAGCACGACCATGTGTTTTGATGATTATAAATATTAGTGGATGCTTTATTTACTTATTTATGTTTCACATTTTGGATATTTGTTTTTTGTCTACTAACCATTTTAGGTACATCATATATCAAGCAAAGACTGAAGAATCGGCTCAAGATAGTGTAACATCAAGGTAAAAGTTAGTCTATATGTTTTAGAGTTTGTATTTTTCATTGTTCATTTTTCTTATATGGCTTAGCGACTATGCTCACAGACATAATAGGGATTAAAATTAAATGTTTGTATCGTATGATTCAAATGGTACTGTACGATATATTCAAACAAAAAATAATTAATATATTTTGAATGTAATCGATTATCAAGTCCGCCTCATCGAATTTGGTGTTTGACATGATAAGATAGGCAGTTACAAATAAATTAGGGGTCATATGAATTCAATCGCCAGCTTTGGGTACTATAGAAGTTCTAAGTACATGTTGAATTATTCTGGCATTTTGATTGAGGGTTTGGACGAGGGGCAAGTGTTGATAGAAGGCTTCATTTCTAAGGGCACGATTGACATCACTCCAGTTAAATTCATTCGTGAGAAAGAACGTACTTTAGGCCCTTTAGAGGATAGCCCAATGTATTGGGCGATGTCAGCTTTGGTAGTTTCTATATTTTGGCAGCAGACAAAGGAGTGGAAAGTCAGGCTATCGACCGTGTAGGTAAGGTTAGCTAGAAATTCCAATAGGAGTTTGGAGTTGTAGGGGAAAGCCAGTGTGAGAAGGAACTGGAAAGTGGTGGAAGCGAAGAGCTAGGTTCAGTACCTCAAAATTTAGAGTAGCCTGATTGAGCATTTTGGGCGATGTAATCTTGCAGGCTTTGTACTTGTGGTACGCATCCTCATTTTCAGCACTCAAGAAATGAGCATTGTGACGGCGTGAGGAAGAGGAGCTTCCCACAACGAGATGACCGCACTTACTAGAGCTCGACATGGTGTAAATGCTGAGTGAAGGTGAGGAGGTGAATGTGAGTGAAAAGATCTGCAATTGAGGCTTATTTAAAAAAAATTTCCTAAATCATACAGTACGATTTGGTATCGTACAATATGATGTGTAATAATTGCTCTGACAAGTCAGTTCGTGAAAAGGAGGTCAAATCTTATAGTACGATCAGAAGGATTTCGATCGTCCTGAAGGTCGTTGGTACGAACTTTGATGAAATGTTTCATACATTACAAACATGTGTATCGTACAGTACAAATGACAATCATATCGTACCAGTCGACTTTAAGTCGTTCTCATTCATTTTGTTAAGGTGGATCGTACAGTACGAAGCGGAGGTGTTGAATAGTATGATCACTAATAATGTCATACCAAACTGCATAAATTCATCCCAATCCGTTCTCTGACGTGGATCGTACATTATGAAGTGAGTAGATTGTGTCGTACGATAATCAATAATGTTGTACCAAACGAATTGAATGAATTGTCACCAGTATCGTACAATATGATGGATATCGTGCAATATGATAAACATAGACAAAAACTTGAGTGAGGACTGTGATTTGTGTAGATAGATATATCATACAGTACGATAGAGGATTGTATAGTACGATAAGAAAATTATTAAATGTCCAGATTTATGTGGTGAGTGTGTGATAATTAGGAAAAGCCTTAGAAGAGTTTTTTTATGCATTAATGTCTATGACACCTAGTCTAGTCCTCAAGGTGCTAAAGGTGTCGAATGCTAGTAGTTTTGTGAATATATCTGCCAATTGATCTCCTGTAGCGATGTGATGCAATTCTATATCTCCTTTAGCAACATGATCTCTTATGAAGTGGTGTCTGATGTCTATACATTTTGTTCGAGAGTGTTGAATTGAATTTTTAGAGATGCATATTGCACTTGTGTTGTCACACATGATTGAGATGGTTCCTACAGGTAATCTAAGATTAAGAATTTGTTGCTTTAACCATAGTACTTGTGCAACACAACTTCTTACTACAATATACTCGGCCTCGGCTATGGAAAGGGCTACTGAATTTTGCTTCCTTCTGTACCAAGAAACTAAAGATTGTCCTATAAATTGGCAGATACCATAGGTGTTTTTTTTATCTATCTTACATCTTACAAAATCAGAATCTGAGTATCCTAAGATTTTGAAGGAAGTGTTGTGCCTAGGATACCAAATTCCTAAGTTCAGGATGCCTAGTATATATCTAAGAATTCTCTTGACCGCAGTTAGGTGAGACTCTTTAGGATCAGCTTGAAAACAGGCACAGAGGCACACACTAAATATTATATTCGGTCTACTGGCAGCCAGGTAAAGGAGAGATCCGATCATTCCTCTATATTTTTTTTGGTCTACTGATTTTCTATTTGGATCTTTGTCTAATTGAATTATTGAGCTCATTGGAGTGTTCATGGGCTTAGCACTATCCATTTCATATTTTTTCAGAACATCCTTAATGTATTTCATTTGGTTAAGGAATGTTCCATTATCCATTTATTTCATACTGAAGCCAAGAAAATAGTTAAGTTCTCCCATTATGCTCATTTCAAACTCATTACTCATTGTTTTTGAGAATTCATCACATAAATTTTTATCTGAAGATCGAAATAAGATGTCATCCACAAAAATTTTAACAATGAGAATTTCTTCTTTAATTTTTTTACACTACCCTTTACAAATCCTCTATTCAGTAAGAATGAGCAAAGTCTTTTATACCAGGCTCTAAGAGCTTGTTTTAATCCATAAAGTGCCTTTTTTTAATTTGAATACATGGTTTGAAAATTATGAACTTTCAAATTTAGGGGGTTGCTCAATATAGAAATTTTCCTTAATTACCCCGTTCAAAAAAGCACTATTTACATCCATTTGATATAGTTTGAAGTTCTTGAAGCAAGAAAAAGCTAAGAGCACTCTCATGGCTTCTAGTCTAATAAAAGGGGCAAAGGTTTCTTTAAAGTCTATTCCCTCAATTTGGTTGTACCCCTTAGCTACTAATCTGGCTTTATTTCTTATTATTGTTCCTGAATCATTCACATTATTTTTGAAGACCCATTTTGTTCCAACAACACTCTGTTTTTTAGGTCTCTTGACTAACTCCTAAACATCATTCCTGGTGAATTGGTTCATCTCTTCTTGTATTGCTAGAATCCAGAATTCATCTCATAAGGCTTGATCTATACTTGTAGGTTCTATCATAGAGATGAAAGCTGAATGAGTAACTACTTCCCTAAGTCCATGCCTAGTTCTTACACCTTCTAAAGGGTCTCCTAAAATTAGCTCTTTAGGATGACTAGAAGAATATCTCCATTCTCTAGCCAAATCTTCTTGAAGTTCTACCCTTTCTCCTAAGGTCATAGTCTCTACTTCTTCAATTGCCTCTATTTCATCATCTTCAATTTTAGATACAGAGGGCTTGTCTGATTCGTCAAATACTACATGGCTGGACTCTTCTACTACTACGGTTCTCTTATTAAAGATTCTGTAGGCCTTACCTACAGATGAATAACCTAAGAAGACACCCTCATCAGACTTAGGATCAAATTTTCCTAAGGGTAGTTTTCCATTAATCATGATGAAGCACTTGCACCCAAAGACGTGTAAGTGTGAAAGATTCGGTGTCCAACCCTTAAGGAGTTTATAAGGAGTTTTATTCATCTTAGATCTAATGTTCACCCTATTTAAGACATAATATGCTGTGTTTACTGCTTCTATCCAAAAATATCTAAGAAGGGTGTGCTCTGCTAACATTGCCCTAGCAGCTTCTACTAAGGTTTTATTCTTCTTTCTTCTATACCATTTTGCTGAGGTGTTCTATAGGCTGAGAAATTATGCTCTATTCCTATCTCTTGATAGAATGATTCAAACTTTTCATTTTGAAACTCTCCACTATGATCACTATGGCTTGTTGAGATTTCATATCATAATTTTCGTTGAATCCAAGTGGAGAATACCTTAAATTCCTCAAATGACTCATTCTTATATGCTAGGAATCTTACCCAAGTGAATCTAGTGAAATCGTCCATAATTCTGGCTATGCCAACGGGTCCAAATAAGTCCATGTGTAGGATTTCTAATGGCCTAGAGGTGATCACTTCTCTAATTGAATGAAAGGATGGTTTCACTTATTTTCCTAGTTGGCAAGCATCACGTAAATGATCCTTTGTGAAGTCTAACTTAGGTACGTCTCTAACTAGGTTTTTCAGAGTTATGTTTCTAAGTGTTTTCATACTAGTATGGTATAGTGTTCTATGCCATAACCATGAGTCATCTACTATTATTTTTAAGCAAAACGAATTTGGACTATCAATGAAATCAAGATCTAACATGTAAACATTGTTCATTCATTTTTCTTCTAAAACCAGTTGGGCATTTAAACTAATCAGGCATTTATCAAACAAAAATTTAATGTCAAAGCCTTTATCATAAAATTGACTAATGCTAAGTAGGTTATGCTTCAAACAATCAACTAATAAAATATTTTTAATTAAAAAATTCTTAGCATTACCAACAATACCTGAGCATATCACTTTCTTGGTAGTGTTATCTCCCAATGTTACTTTACCTCCTGTTCTGGTCTCTAGTAAAATGAACTTCTTCATATCTCCAATCATGTATCGTGAGCAGCCACTATCCAAGTACCACATGCTCTCACTACGACTTTTGTGAGAGCATCCCTATAATTTCATTCAAGGGTTAGATTTGGGAACCCAAGTGAGTTTGGGTTCCTCCTTATGCTTGCATGAATGAGATGGGTGCATGCTATGCTGTGATGGATGCAGTTTAGGTCTCCACACTAGGTGTGTCTTATGGTGAATTGTGCATGTGCAAGCTATACCTAGCATGTCACAAGAGAAGCATCTAACACCGGGAAATGGGTTTACTAACCTATGTGAGTGGTGTTGCCTCTTCCTAAAGTTTTGTGATGCATGCAATGTTAGGGGTTGCTAGATTGGGTTAATGTGAGTGATGCATTTTTTTCTAGTTCTTTGATTTTTTTTCTTTAAAAGTGTTGTTTTGATATGTCAATCCACGAACTTCTATTTTTAACAAATGCTCACTGTGATCTACTTATAATGCAAGTTTGTCTATTCTGTGAAAAGCCTCTTCTAGTTCAACATGAGTGGTTTTTAAGGATTCATACGCTTCTGTTAGCTCAATATGCTTCTTATTTAATGCATCATACTCATCAAGAAGCAACATATGATCTCTATATAAAACAGAATTTTCTTTAACTAAGTTAGCATGCTCAGTTTATAAAGTACTAAAATTAATATTAAGACTAGCTTGCATCTTTTTCAATTTCCTATACGAGTCATGAATTTTTTTAGAAATAAGTAATAAATCCTCGTATGAAAGCTGACATACCTTATCTTGATCTGATTGATCAAGATTATCATTAGCCATTAGACACAAATTTTTTACCTCCTCTACTTCTTCTTTTGATGATTCTGAGGCAGAGTAGGCCTAAAAAGCTTTTTACATCTTCATCTTTTCTTTCTTATACTTGGCTTTATCCTCGCCTTTTTCCTTAGTAAGTTGGCTCTTTAGGTTTGGGCAATCAGCTCGAAGGTGACCTGGCTTCCTGCACTCAAAACAGATTGTATCAGATGAAACTTTTTTAACCCTCAAGCTTTTACCTTTATTCAAGCTATTCTGATGACGCCTTTATTTTCTTTTAAAAAATCTCTTAAACTGTCGGGTCATCAATGCTATGTTATCTTCTTCCTCCCCTACAGAGCTTTCACTTTCTGAATTGTTTGCTTTTAATGCCACCGTTTGCTCCTTCTTTTCACTTGCATTATTTTGCCTTTGACTCACTCCCTGCTCGTATGCAATGAGTGACCCAAGGATATTATCAATAGAATAAATGTTAAGGTCTTTATATTTTGTAATGGAAATTATCTTAGCATCGTAGGAACTAGGTAAGCATCTAAGAATCTTATTAACTTTCTCAAAATTTGAAATTTCTCTACCTAATGCATGCAAGGATGTCACGATTTGGATGAACCTAGTGTACATTTCAGATATTGTTTTGCTAGGTTTAATATGGAAGAGCTCATAATCATGCAACAGAATGTTAAGCCTATACTGTTTAACTCCACTAGTTCCTTCGTACGTGATACACAGTCTATACCAAATCTCTTTACCAGTAGTATAGGTAGAAACTCTCATATAATACTCAGACTTTAATGCACAGAAAAAGTAATTTATGCACTTCACATTTAATTGAGCTAATTCCTTATCCTCATTGCTCAGTTCATTAAAATACACTTGAGTTTTCACTCCATTCACAGTTTTAAAAGGTGCAATGTAACCATCATTGACTAACATCTAAATGCTATAATCAATAGACTGTAAAAAAGTAGACATTATAATTTTCAAAAAATCAAATGGGATATTGTCAAAAAGAGGGGGACGGGTTATTGAATAACCCTCTGTAGTATTTAGATTACCAAAATATGACATGATCATTTTTTCAAGGTTTTCTAAAACACTATTTTGGAAAACAGGCTCTGATAACAATTAAAATTATTAGATCACCAAGAGGGGGGGGGGGGGGGGGGGGGGGGGGGGGGTGAATTGCGATAATTTGTTGCAATAATTAAAATCCTAAGCAATAGTTCTAATATTTTTTGTGCTTCTAAATTTTTAACAAGAAAACTTTAACTAATATGATAACAATTAATTGAACTCAACATGCAATAATGAAATTCTTTTTCTTTCACAATTATCACTAAGCAAACATAATGAAAATAAAGTGCAAGCAAAAATAAAAAGCGATAAGGAAAAAGCACACCAGAATTTTATAGTGGTTCGATCAAACCATGACCTACGTCCACTCCAGGAATTTCAGTACAAACTATAGTTCTCCTTTTTCCCCCTCGGCAAGGCGGAGAAGCCCTCACAAGACTCACTTTCACCAACCCGGCGTGGTGGAGTGCCAAGCGCTTTTCTCACCCTCCTGGTGACGGTAGCGTACCTTCTCATTTTTCTCTCTCCTAGAGAAGGCAGAGTACCTTCGAGGTCACGAATGTAGAAGAGTCTCCCCCTCAGAGAGCCTTCCACAAGTTTTTCTCGGGCCACAGGAGGAGCAAGATGCAGCAAGAATGGAGCAACCGTGTGATCTCCCTCACACTACTTCTCCCTCACCAAGCTCACCCTCTCCTTCCTCTCTCAAACCCCAAAAACTTCTCAAGAGCTCTCTCCCAAGGATTCTCTCTCTAATCACGTTCCCCTCTTTCTATCCCTCTCAAAACATTACTTTTTTTATACTTAAAATGGCTCCAAAATCTCTGAAATTTTCAAAGTAGCAGTTACTATAGTACAGTACAATTTACCATCGTATAGTATGATTTTTTATAATAGGCTTCATCCTGGTATGAATGTTTACGAACATATCAAAAACTTTAAATATATTTATACTGTATGATTTACAATCATACGATACGATCACCAACTCTCTTGTTCGCACAGGACGATAGCCGGGACGATCAAAACTCGTCTCTATACATTATAGGGTACGACCTACTTCATACAGTACGAATAGTCAAAATCAAGGCATCGTCCAGGATGAAGTCTGGGATGATCAAAACGCAGCTCTGTACATCGTATGGTATGATATACATCGTACAGTACGATTAGGCAAAAATAAAAGATCGTCCAGGATGAAGTCTGGGATGATCAAAACTCGTCTCTGTTTATCGTACGAACATGTTCATACAGTACGAGTACCAATCAGCGATTAAACCTTGATTTACTCTGCTAATCACGAGTTAATTTAAGTAAGTATTCAAAATAAATCATGTAGTATGAATTACTTCGTACAGTACAAAATCCTAATAGTTATTACTTAAACTAATCTGGCAGCAAGGGTTTTGAATTTGAAACACATCATACCGTACGATATGGTTCGTACAGTACAATCAATTCATAGAAAATCATTTTAAAACATTAGATCGTACATTATGATATAAAGTCATATAATACGATCAACAAAGAAAAAACTTCATCTTTTTTTTTTCTTTTAAAACCCTCTCCTCCTGTGTGTGTGTATGGTTGCTCAGACTTACATACCGTTTGTGGCCAGAGTCAAGAAAAGAAAAAAAATAAAAATAAATAAAAAAGTACATTGTTTCAGACTCACACTCCTACTCTACCCAGTCTTGAGTCTTCTTGTTGTCCTGAGTAACTCGTGATCTTCCTAAAATGTTAGTACTCATAGATATTAGCAGAAATCAAAAGATATTCAATGAATAGTAGTTGAGACGATATTATTTGTCATCATCAAAAGCTCAAAATAGGGGTCATGGATTACAAAAATTATGACAATGAATGATATGTCTTTCCAAAGGATGAATATATCATCTCTTCTTAAGTATTCAAATATAATAATAATCATCATTATTGATTTTGATTTTCCCAAAGAGAGTTAATTAAATTTTAAAAATTTATCTGGGGTCTTTAAATCTCCTACGAGCATAAGCCCTCATAGTTAATTACATCATAGGAAACCTAGTTTTTTTTATGAATGCTCTCAATGAAAATAATGGTAGAAATTTTATCTTTGGAAATTTCAATGAGTGATATCAAAGGGATGTTTATTCTGTATAGGTTGTTAAACCTAAGCAATTGTCCCAAGGCTAATCAAGAGAGGGGTGAATTGGTAATTTAAAAATTCTCTTGGATATTTAATAAAAAAATGTTTTAATAAATTTCAAAATTTGATTATCTTATGAAATTAGCTTTTAAACCATAATAACAAAATTACAGAAAATAAAAATGCAGAAAATAAAATGAAATAAAGATTTATAATGGTTCGATGAAACACAACCTACATCCACTCCTTAAAAGCTCCCTCTTCAGATATTGCACTATTACCAAAATGGCTCTCCTTTTACTCTCTTAGCAAGGCATAGAAGCCTTTATAATTCCTCTCTTCCACCAATCCTTGATGTGGCAGAGAACCTTCATCCTTTCACACCCTCCAAGTGTCGGCAGAGAACCATCGTCTGTTCACACCCTCCAAGTGTTGATAGAGAACCACCATCTATTCTCACTCTCCAAGTGTTGGTAGAGAACTATCGTCTGTTCACACTCTCCAAATGTCAGCAGAGAATCAGATCTTCTTCAAAGATCTTATCTCGAGCAATTAGAAAGAAGAAAAAGAAGAGTAATAACTAAAAACCAAAAGAGAATCTTACCTTTGAGTAACCTTATGAACCCTGTACACTCCACTTATAAAAACTATCACTCAAATACTCTCTCAAACTCACTCTTTCACTTGATCTTAAAAAATCATGAAGAACAACACTTTTTCACGTCAGTTTCTAAGGACCTTTTATATGAAAGATACAAAAAACTTTCCAGGATACTAAAATTTTCCATTTTGAGCGTCTACGATAGTACAGTATGATCATACATTCGTATGTATGAACAGTTAAAAAACTGTTGCGTATGAACTTTTTGTGAATATGTATGAAATGATTTCATACATGATGATCGTCTAATACAAAACAAGTACATATTGTAGGAATAATTATAAAATTTTTCATCTTCGTCAAGATAAAGAGGTACCCCATATTTTCGTATTATGGATGTCGTCTGTATGAATGGGATATCATACAGTATGATCAGTTTAAAAATTTTTCAAGTTCACCAGGATGAAGGGAACCCATCCAATTCATACTCTAGATGAAGTCTGTACGAACAAGATATCATTCAACACGATCAATTCAGAAAACTCTGATATTTATCAGGACAAAAAGGGACCTGTCTAATTTGTACTTTGGATGGTGTATGTACGAACATGATATTGTATAGTACGATCAATTTAGAAAACTCTAAGATTCGTTGAGATGAAAAGGGACCTATCCAATTCATAATCTCAACGTCGTCTGTATGAATAAAGCTTCATATAGTACGAACTATAATTAAAAAAATTTTCTATCTGCAGTTCGTTTGACTGCTTGTAAGGAAAAATAACCAAACAAATCATCCTATATAAAATTAATTCATACAGTACGATTAGTTTAAAAAATTACAAATTTTAACACTCCCCCAGTATGTGTGTGCACAGTTACTCAATTACAATCACACTCTCTCAGACTCAATAAAATAAAAAATACATACTTTATTTATAATGAACCCTAATCTAATCTGATTTAAAGTCTTCAATAATCTTGAGTATAATTTCTCTAAAATGTTAGTACATACAAATGACAAAATAATACATCCAACATATGTTATTTGAAATTATAATAAAAATAATAATATTCAGAATCATCAAAAACATACATGTTGCAATAATATCAATAATAAAAAAACTAAGTTGCAACAAACTCAACAAGGGAGTAAGGTTAGAATTTCAACTAAGGTTAGATCAAATTTTGAGAACTTATTTCTGAAGGGAAAAGGATGAAAAAGTAGGAGGTATTTTGAGATTCTGAATCATTTCATAAACACGCCTATATATCTTATGTGTTGGTCTTTAAAGTTTAGTTTAAGGAGAAATTTTGATTTAAGTTGTCATTTTATTAGAAAGTTGATATTATATTCCTGAAGGTGGGGTCTTATTATTTTGAGTCTCCCCTAAATCCTAAGTCTAATTTGGGCACTAAATCATAGTACCCTTAACCTAGCTAATGCCATATAAATATGGACTTACCCCAGCCTAGATTAAGGAGCCAACTAATCACTAGGCGCTTTAAAATCCATGTATCTGGTCTTTTTATAAAAGATGGGTAGGGACATTATTAAATAAGTTTTGAGGAATTGGGGCTGACATCTATAAAAGATCATAAGTGGCCCCTTGACTTTTGTAGGGTGATTATGCCTCATAATAAATTCAATTAAAATTTTATTGATTCTTTAATTTCTTTTCTAATATAATACATGCTAATTAACCTTTGAATGTATAAAATTGATATGAAGCAGTTTTAAAAAGGCTTAAAAATAGATTTTTTTCCTAGAGATTGCACAGTATCCCCTTGATAAAATTGCACCTTAATATGTCAGTGGTTTACCAGTACCCATACGCGGGGAGGTGCCTAACAAGGAGAAGAAGAGTTAATATAATGCATGTAAACTCTCGGGTCATTTCTAAGCTTTTTTTCTTAAAATTATTATATTTCTATGTGAGACTGATATTTTTTTAATTTAATTTGAAAAGAAATATTTTTAACATGCCCTTATAAGCCTCCAAATGATATCTAGGCTAAATCAAATTTGATATGTAAGATAGAAACCTAGAACATAATCAAATTTCTACTACGCAAGCAATGTAAAAAAATTAATTAAATCATCAAATTAAATGTAAAATCCATGTGGAAAGTGTCACTTAATTTATAACCTAGGGTCTGCAGAAATTAAAAGTGGTTGGGTACCATTGATAACAACCTAGATTCCAATCAAATAAATAAATTAAGTGATTTTTGACAGTAGGATATTCTCCGTCTTCACTTCTTTATATTCTTTCCTTTTGTGAGCTCCTTATATTTATCGGGTTCAAATATCCAAATGAAAAGAAACTCCTCCCCAAAGGGGTATTTTCTTTTCTCTTTAGATTTTTTAAACATCCTAACCTGAATTTCCAAATGAAGAGGAACTCAACCCTAAGGGATGTTACCCTTCTCTTAGGATTTCAGGGTGGATAAATAATATCCCACCTCAAAATCACTTTCACAACACTTGACTCAAAATTAAATTACATTAAATTTAAAAAAAGTAAAAGACTCTAGAACACCTACATGGTTATTATAAGTAATTAAAATTACATCCCAAGCAGTTTTGTAAATTAAAATTATCAAATTAAATTCACATCCATGCATGGCTAAGCTCTTTTTTAATTTTAAGGGGGATTTAGCATGCTTAGCACATGAAAAATATTCGCTAATTAAATTTTAATTTTGCCCCCTTATCTTTAGCCCTACATGAGCATGGCCACCTGCAAAAAAATAAAAAATTATTAGCATCCAAATCATTCCTTACTTAGGGGTAATGTAATGCCCATCAATTTAATTTATAGATTGCATAGAATTAATATTTAAATAAATAATCATATCAATTAATGATAACAACCAACATGCAATAAAAATGACAAAAAATTCTGCATACAAGCAGATGGAAAGTAAATACTGGCCTAGCCTAAAACTAGAGTTGATTATCATAAGAAATTATCAAAGGTGTGTGTAGTAGGCTTTGTGGCTTAGATATATCATATGTTGTGTAGTAGAATGCAGTTGTCTAATGCTTTAATTTGTTAATGGCTTAAGAGATTTGAGTTTGAATTTAAGTATTAATGGTTTGAAGTTTGTTTTAAAGTGTATTTTTAAGTGTTAAGTGATTACTACCTTTATTCACACCAGAGTCGTGAAGTTTATTTCACTTTCTTTGGGGCTAAGTTAATAACATTGTATGCCTCTATTACGTAGTAGTAACTAATATTATTAATTAATTTAGTTGGTTAAGCTTAAGAAGTTTGATTATTTTTTAATTAAATATATAGATTATTGGTTTTAGATATTAAATTAATTAAGTTTGTCATCAACCAGTTCATGGCGTTGTCACAGTGAGCACGAGGAACCAAGCCTCCTTAGGACACGAAGCCCCGTAGTTCAAAGTAGTCCATCCTAAAAACCTAGTTGATGTAGTTGAATTAAGGATTTTAATTTTGTTAAATCATTAATGATCAATTAAATTTAAAGTTTTGCACTCCATTAAATATGTTTGTGGTATTATCATAATGGGCTCAAGGATGAAACCTTCTTTGGACACTTAGCCCCATAGCTTAAGGTAATCCATCTTAAAAACTTCATCTTTTGAGTTCTTGTAGCATATTAAGTGGTTATTTGATTGATTTTATTAATCAACTTAATTTTTTTTTAGAATTTTAGTTGATTATTAAATTTTTGGAATTTTTTTGAATTATATAAGTATTAAATTAAGGGGTCAAATTTTAACTTTTTAAATTAAAGAGAATTCTATAGTTTTAGTATTTTTATGAATACTAGACCCTAAGGTGAGTAATTATACACAAAGTTTGCTAGAATTAGATTTTTTTTAAGATTAAGTTATAATTTTTTTAAGTTTGGGTTCAATTTTAAACTATAATTGACCAATTGTTAACTTTCACTTTAACTTATTTCTGGTGGTTTGACATTTTTTATAAATACTAGATCCTAAATGGAGTCTAATGCCTTTGCATAATTAGTCATGGATCAAAATTTAAAAGTTTTCAAAAACTTGTTTTTATGAATCCCGCTCCAATACTACTTGAAGTTCATCAGGGATATTAAGCCCTTATCAACTAGCCCAAGGCTAACTAGGGGGGGGAGGGGGGAATTGGTATTTTTAAAAAACTTCTCAATCAAATCACAAACTCAAACCAAACTAAAATTCACCATAAAGAAAATCAAAGTGCGAAAATTAAATGCAAAATAATAAAGGAAAGAACACACCTGATTTATAGTGGTTTGGTCAAACCTTGACCTACGTCCACTCCTCGGAGGCACCCTTCGAGTATTGCACTAAACTCAATATCTCTTCTTTAGCCACCACAGCTAGGTGAAGAAGCCCTTAAAAAATCACTTCCACCTTACCCAGTGCAGCGGAGTAGCCAGGCCCTTTGACACCAAAGAGATCTTCTTCTTTCCAAAACTTTCCTCAAGATGAGCATTGAATCCGATGGTATTAAGGTGCAAGCTCGTCGGAGCAACCGTGTGGAACCCCCTCCACACTCCCTTGAAACCCCCTCTAAGGATCTTCTTCCTCTCTCAAACTCCACCCTTTTCTCTCTCTCTTTCAAGCTCTCTCCTCAAGTTTTCTTCAAAAGAAATGAAGCCTCAATGACTGCCAAAGACACATATCAAGTTCCTTGACAAAGCTTAAATAGAAGAGCTCCAAACGAGCTCATTAATTATAACTTATTGACTTTATCGTCCAGGACGATATGAATATTGTCCTAGCCGATCCGCATAAATTTTGCTCAATCAGCCAAGTCGGTTTGGGACGATCAGAAGATTTTTGTCCATATTATTCAAGCTGATATCAAGATCATCCTGTCCAATTAGTTCAAATATGAGGAAAATCATCTTGAATATTGCCCTGAATAGAAGCTAGACGATGTCAATCATTCAAGAGATCATCCCGAATGATCTTGCGATCGTCCTAGATAATGTGATTGTGCAATCAAACATTAATTGCTTTCCTTAATTATCAAATTAATTTTGGCATAATTGAGCTTCATTGTCCAGGATGAAGTCTTAGACAATGTCCAAAAATAAAGAATACCTAAATAAATCTGGCGAGTGATTCTTTTTATTTTGAGCCTATCATCCTGACCGATACGAATATCATCCAGGACGATGTGCTTAAAGATGACTGCCATAACCAGGATGCCCTAATTAGGGTTTTTATTTTTAGCTGATCGTCCAAGCTGATGTTTTGATCATCCAGGACGATGTGAGCAAAAACAGAGAACTCTAAAACAGAACTAAGTGAACAAGATTACAAGCAAGCAAACACCCTTACAAGCTAAGGAATACATTAATGAAAAATATAAATAGAACATGTTCTGCTAAAGTTGGGCCTTATAAGGTGCAATGTAATCATGAAATATTAGTAAACACAGAAAGAAAAATATATTATAAATACATGTAGACAACAGAAAGTGAGCCACAATATTTGTTATCATCAAAACATAAATTTATAAGCTCGAGTTGTAACATCTCCCCCTTTTTGATGATGATAAATATTACTAGTTGAATAAAAAAATGAAAATATTTTCTCATAATCTCTCCTTCACTAGAATAAAAATTTAAAAATAGGGGAAGATAAAATTTTTTATTTTTAATTTTTTTGTAAAATAAAAGAAAATAGATACAAATACAATAGTATGTTCTCCCCCTTTTACGTTATCAAAAAGAAGAGGGGCACAAATAATCAGAATAATAAAAACAAATAAAAATAAAAAGATCCCTAATCTAGTGAAAAGAAAAAAAAATTTAAAATGAGAATGTTACTTCTTGATTTTATTCCAAAACTTAATAAGGAATGGATTGACAACGCATAATCAAGAAAAAGTTAGAAATTCAGAAATCATTAATCCAAGCTCGAGTTCTCTTAAAGGCTCAAAAACTTTTTAAACAAATATCTAAATTAAGAAATAAATTAGAAAAAGAAACACTAATTTTTTTTCAAAACTCCTTTCATAAAATATAACAAATAGAAGATTAATACAAAAATTGGTGAATAAGGAATCATAATTTTCAATCTCAAGTATAAAAAATATCAAGAGTTTTCTTAAGCTTTTAAGAAGTATAAGAAAGGTAAGCATTACTTTTTATGGGCTCATTTTATGCTTCTTATCATGTGTTTGGCGCACTTTACACATCTTTTAATTTTTGATATATTTTGTGCATCTTTCTCAATTTTGACGTTATTGCGCATCTTTTGATTTGACATCATTATATACTTTTTTTAAATATGATATCTTTTCGAAATTTTAAAAATAAAAGTTAACTCATTCTATTAATAAAATAAACTACTTAATTAAGAAAATTATGAGGTAGATTCAACAACAACAACAACATCAAGCCTTTATCCCACTACGTGGGGTTGGCTACATGAATCCTTTTTCTCCATTGTGTTCTATTAAAAGTCAAATTCTCATTTAAACCTAATAAAGAAAGATCATTCCTAATATTTTCTAACCAAGTCTTTTTAGGTCTACCCCTACCTTTCTTAACATAAGTCAAATCTAATACCTCTACTCTCCTAACCGGGTCATCGAAAGGCCGTCGTTTTATGTGACCAAACCATCTAAGGCGACTCTCTCTAATTTTATCTTCTACTGGAGCTACTCCAACCTTTTCACGTATATGCTCATTTCGTATCCTATCTCTAAGGGTAAAGCCACTCATCCACCTGAGCATTCTCATCTCTGCCACACTTAACTTAGTATTATGCTTCTCTTTTAATGGCCAACATTCGGCACCATAAAGCATTGCAGGCCTCACTACCATCTTATAGAATTTTCCCTTAAGTTTGAGGGGTACATTTCTATCACATAACAAGCCCGATGCATTCCTCCACTTCAACCATCCAACTTGAATTCTGCTGATAATATCCCCATCTATTTCACCATCACTTTGAACAATTGATCCAAGATATCTAAAACGTGTACTCTTATTAATGACTTGATCGCCCAAAGTCACAATCCCTTCAGTAGGTCTATTACTACTAAAATTACACTCCATATATTCCGTTTTAGATCTACTCAAGCGAAAACCTTTAGACTTTAAGGTTGACCTCCATAATTCAAGTTTACCTTCAACTCCCTCTCTAGTCTTATCAACAAGAAGAATATCATCAGCAAAAAGCATACCAAGGTACATCCTCTTGCAAATGTCTAGTGAGAACATCCAAGACTAAAGCAAAAAGATATGGGCTTAAGGCTGATCCTTGATGTAACCCAACCGAAATAGGGAAATACTTGGTCAATCCACCTTGTGTTTGAACACAAGTAATAGCTCCTGCATACATATCTTTAATGATTTGAATATAAGCAATATTGACTCCTTTCTTTTCAAGAACTCTCCATAGCACTTCTCTTGGAACTTTATCATATGCTTTTTCTAAATCAATAAATATCATATGTAGATCCTCCTTATTTTCTCTATATTTCTCCATCAAACCTCTTAATAAATGTATGGCTTCCATAGTCGACCTATGAGGTAGATTCAACAACTTGTAAAAAATCCCTATGTGATAAACAAAATGTAGAGAGATGAAAAAGATCAGTTTCAAAATCCAATTTATAATATGATGAAGATTTTAAATTAAAAGTAAAATAACCTCTTTAAGAGAAGAGATAGAGAGACAAAATCATGAGTTTTTTCCTTTAACTATTTTTAGAGAAGTCAACCATAACTTACATAAGAATTCAAGAAACATAAGAGGTAGGTTTTTCATTTTTAGAAAGGTGAACGTGTGTGTTGATCAGAGAGAACTTCACAAAAAGAAAAGTAAAGATAAATTAAAAATTTAACGAAAAGAAAAGAAAGGAAAAAAATGAAAAATAAATACAAAGAAAAAACACATAAAATACATAAAAATGAACAAAAACATGCATACATAGAAAAATAAACACACAAACAGTGGTTTAAACTTCATCTTGCTCCTGGTCTGATGATTCAGAAGCTAGGTCTGCCTAGGAGATTTTTTTGCTTTTCATTATTTACCCTTTTTACAATTTGCTTAGCTTTACCCTTTTCTTTTACAGGAAGAGTTCTCAAATTAGGGCACTGATGTTTCATGTGTCCAAGCTTCCTACATCCAAAGTAAACAATATCAGAAGAAATCTTAACATTCTTATCATTTTTATCTTTATTTCACTTTTGTTGATGCTTATGCTTTGGTGAAATTTTTAATTTTCTTGATAAGTCATCTCTTTCGTCACTAACTAAGCCACTTTTCTCTGAGTCTTCAGTATTTAGTACTATCATTTCACCTATATCCAAAAGTCTTTGACCCAAACTTTGCTCATAGGTAATGAGTGAGTCAATCAAATTATCAATAGAATATTCATTCAAATTTCTTGAATAACAAATAACAACAACTTTGACATCAAATTTGTAAAGTAAACAACGTAGAATTTTCTTGAAAATTTAAAAATTCCTTACCTAAAGCATGTAATGATGTCACAATTTGAATAAACCTATTATACATGTCTAAGATCGTCTTATAAAGTTTCACACAAAATAATTCATAATCATCCATTAAAATATTTAACTTGGATTGCTTGATTTCACTAGAGCTTTCATATATAGTGTGTAATTTATCCCAAATTTCTTACCAGTAGTGCACGTGAAAATAAACATAAAATCTTCAGAATTTAAAGTACAAAAAAAAAATAGTTTGATGATTTAGCATTTAATTGAGCATTAATTTATTCTTCTCTACTCCATTTATTAAAAGGAATATCAATTTTAATTCCATCTATAATACATGACGGTACAAAATAACCAGTTAAAGTCATTTCCCACATTCAGAAATCAATAGATTGCAAGAAATTAGACATGCGAATTTTCTAAAAATCAAAAGTAATATTTTCAAATAAAGGTGGTCTGGTGATTGAATAACCTTCCGTAATATTACGATTATAAAAATTAGTCATGGATCAAAATTTAAAAGTTTTCAAAAACTTGTTTTTATGAATCCCGCTCCAATACTACTTGAAGTTCATCAGGGATATTAAGCCCTTATCAACTAGCCCAAGGCTAACTAGGGGGGGGGGGTGAATTGGTATTTTTAAAAAACTTCTCAATCAAATCATGAACTCAAACCTAACTAAAATTCACCACAAAGAAAATCAAAATGCGAAAATTAAATGTAAAAATAATAAAGGAAAGAACACACCAGATTTATAGTGGTTCGGTTAAACCTTGACCTACGTCCAGTCCTCAGATGCACCCTCCAAGTATTGCACTAAACTCAATGTCTATTCTTTAGCCCCCACAGCTAGGCAGAGAAGCCCTTACAAAATCACTTCCACCTTACCCAGTGCAGTGGAGTAGCTGGGCCCTTTGACACCAAAGAGATCTTCTTCTTCCCAAAACTTCTCTCAAGATGAGCCTTTAATTCGATGGTACTAAGGTGAAAGCTTGCCTGAGCAACCGTGTGGAACCCTCTCCACACTCTCTTGAAACCCCCTCCAAGGATCTTCTTTCTCTCTCAAACTCTATCATTTTCTCTCTCCCTTTCAAGCTCTCTCCTCAGATTTTTTCCAAAAGAAATGAAGCCTCAATGGCTGCCAAAGACACATATCAAGTGCCTTGACAAAGCTTAAATATAAGAGCTCCAAACGAGCTCATTAATTATAACTTGCCAACTTTATCATCCAGACGATATGAATATCATCTTGGCCAATCCACATAAATTTTGCTCAATCAGCCTGATCGGTTTGGGGCGATTAGAAGATTTTTGTCCATATCGGCCATGCTGATATCAAGATCATCTTGGCTGATTAGTTCAAATACGAAGAAAATCCTCCTGAATATCACCCTGAATAGAAGCTAGACGATGTCAATCATCCAAGAGATCGTCCCTGACAATCCTGTGATCATCACGGATAATGTGATAGTGCAATCAAACCTTAATTACTTTTCTTAATTATCATATTAATTTAGGCATAATTGAGCTTCATCATCTAGGACGATGTCCTAGACGATGTCCAAAAATAAAGAATACCTAAATAAATTTGGCAACTGATTCTTTCTATTTTGAGCCTATTGTCCCGGCCGATATGAATATAGTTCAGGACGATGTGCTTACAAATGGCTGCCATAACCAGGATGCGTTAATTAGGGTTTCTATTTTCAGCTGATCATCCAGGCTGATATTTGGATCGTATAGGATGATGTGAGCAAAAATAGAGAACTCTAAAATAGAAGTAAGTGAGCAAGGTTACAAGCAAGCAAACACCCATACAAGCCAAGGAATACATTAATGAAAAATACAAATAGAACATGTTCTGCTAAAGTTAAGCCTTATAAGGTGCACTGTAATCCTGAAATGTTAGTAAATACAGAAAAAAAATATATTACAAATACAGGTAGACATCAGAAAGTGAGCCATAATATTTGTTATCATCAAAACATAAATTTATAAGCTCGAGTTACAACATTTAATTGATTAATTAATAGGGCTTTTGATAATTTTTATCCAAACTGATTCCAAACTTTATGAAATTACTCCCAAAGGTCAGGAATGAACCATGGGAGTGCTCTCAAGTGTATGAGAATTATTTGAAATTTTTAATTAATTAAATTATTTAAATATTAAATTTTACTTAAAAATTAAATTAAGATTAAATTAATGATTTAGTCAAAGGGCTTTTAATTTTCTTAAGTTAAAGGCTTAAGTTTGATCAATTTAATATATTATTTATATTTTTTATTTAATTTGAATTTATTATGATTTTTTTTTTGAAGTTTTTGGGCATAATTAAAGAGATAATTTTGAGTTAATTAAAATGCTCACCTAATAATTTTTAAAATTAGTAGAATTTCATCATAGGGTAGATGATGCCACTAGGTTCAAGTGTCTTGAATTTCACCTCTATTGGGTGTATACTTAATCTTTTATAATTCTTCCTAAATTGCTAAGACTCATCCTTAATTATTTTCCATAAATTTCACTAGATTATATGGGTTTATAAATAAATGTCACTAACCCTTTACACAAACATAATGAATCACACCACATTAATCAAGACACCTAGAACTAGGTGCATGTGCATTCCTAAATATTAAAATTAAATGACAACTTAAATAATTAGAAATTTAATGAATGATTAATTAGAATATAATTACTCATTGATCAATCCTCATTAAGTCCATTCAATCAAGATAAATCTCTATTTAAAACTCCAAACCATGTCTAAATGCATGCAAAGTTTTTAAAATATGCAATCAAAATAAATCTCTTAAAAAATTAAATATTGAAACATAATTACAAATTTTATAAATTCAAAATACTATTAAAATAAAATTCAAATAAATCTTGAAAAATTACTGGAGGTTAAAATTATGTTAAAAATAATTTTACTCAAAATTTGAAAACTTTTTGGATTTAGAATTAATAAAATATTAATTAAATACTAAATAATTAATATTTGAAATTATTTAAAATATATGAAATATTTTTTTGCATAATTTTAATTTTAAATTAATGTGCTTAAAATATTAAGCAAAATGGTATATTATACTTAATTTTTGGGAAATATTTGATTTTTCATATTTCTTTGAAAGTTTTTGTATTTAAATGGATTTAAATTGATTAAATTAGTTATGTTAATTAACATGGCAATGACAGGCCATGCGACTAGCTCTAATTAGCAGATGCAGACCACGGTGGTGGCGAGAATCATTTGCATGATTACGTGGCCGCACAATCATTTCCAATGTTTGGATAGAGGTGTGGCTTTGAACTATGCTACTACTTATCCTCGTCAACCTCATATCTCATCCTTTGATTCACACACAGTCATGGCAGATGACGTTGATTTAGTTGAATGAGATGAATAATCATGGGATCTGATCTGCAGTTTGAAAACTTAAATGGAGTAGTGAGATTTGAACCATTGATCTAAAGATTAATAGCTTAATTAAAAAACAGACAATGTATGCATAGCGTTATTTAAACGTAGTGATGAAGACTTTTTTATCTCAAAATTAGCTTAATGAACTTATAAAACTTTAAACATAGCTTAAACTTATTTAAACGAGTAATGGGGATGTGTTTTTGTAGTTTAAAATGAGTTTAATCAAAAGTTATTTGAACTTACGTGTCTTAAACTAGGGTTTAAGATTTACCTTATTTTAACCAACTATTTGGGAAGTGCAAAGTACGATTGAGCTTATAGGCTAACCACGCTTAACTTCCTAGAAAGAATTATAGTCTAAAAAGCTCTGGATTGTATATTCTTTGTCTTGGACGGAGTTGACACTTGGGTGGCTATAAGATCACCCTAGCGGGCTTAGACCGATCAGATTGAGCTTGGAAAATGTGGAGGAGTATGTTTATAGCCAAAATGAAATGAAAGTTCATCTTGAAGAGCCCTAGGTAGTGAGAGAATGCTAGGTCAAGTATGAGAACCCTTTGGTCTCTTTGGCCAAATTCAAGTTCCCTAGATGGTTTTGATGGCTGAGATCGACTTGGCAGCTTGTTATGATTCCTGCTACATGTCCTATAGTTGTTAGAAGACTAGAGGAAAGCATAATTGAGGGATAAGGATGTGGAAAGTCCCTTTTATCTTCACTTGTACATGGGACCATTTTGGCTTAGCTTAATCTTAATCAATGGGTTAGAGCTATTTTAAGAAGTTTCTAGAAAGTGTTTAGGCTACTGGAGTGGTTTGAAATGAAAATGATTAAGATATTTGAAGTAATTTAACCATTTGACCCCTCCTTACCCTTTTGTTGACTGAGTTAACTAGACAATCAATCAAGGAGTGATGAGGTGGAAGGTAGGAAAATTTGATGAGTTGTTTAGGTGATATTGAGAGGAGTCAAGAGGGATAAATTTCATGCAAGAGAGAATGGGAGCATGTAGGATGGAGTTTGACTAAGAGTTTTGAGTTGACTTGGTCAGACACCACATGGCTTGACCCATGGTGAGCTTAGACACATTCAAACCATGATATGATATTAGATTAAAAACTTTATATAAGTTTGATTGGATGTGAAAGTATGAGATGTGCCAAGAGAGGGGGGGGGGGGGGGGGGGGGGGGGGGGGGGGGGCAGTTGGTGGTGAAATGGTGCTTTTAAAATAATCCTAAGCAAGACTACTTTTTTTTAGAATTTTCAAAACACGTAGAAATAAGCAATTTTAATTTTTGTATGCGGACACTAACAAATTAAATATGCCTTAAAAAATAGTGATGATGAAATTCTAATTATCAAAACAGATCATAGATCTTAGAATTTTATTAAGTAGTCATAACAAAGACGAAGTGCAAAAAGTAAAATCAAAATGAACACAACAAATTTTATAGTGGTTTGATCAAACATTGACCTACGTCCACTCCCTGGAGTCCTCCACTCTGAGTATTACACTAACACAAATTGACTCCCCTGTTGCTCCCTTAGTAAGGTGGAGAAGCCCTTACAAAACTCTCTTTCACCAACCTGATGCGGCAGAGGAACAAAAAATCCTTTCATAGGCAGATAACCTTGGACCATTTTTCTCCCTCCTATAGAAGGCAAAAAATCTCGAGGACTAACTAAGAAGCTTCTCTCCCTAGAGAGTTCTCATAAGACTCACCAAGGACACAGTAGGAGAAAGCATGCAGCTTACCTGGAGCAATTGTGTGATTACCCTCACACTCCTCCCTCATGCTTAAGCTCACCTTCTCCTTCCTCTCAAAACCCCTAATTTTCTTCAAAAGATCCCTCTTAGAGTTCCTTCTATAGCTATGTTCCTCTCTTTTCAACTCTTTAGAAAAAGGCTAAAGAATTACTTTTATAATAGGCTTTAAAAAATCTTAAAAGTTCAAGCTAGTCAACACTATTTGTACAGTACAATCCAAGTTCATACAGTCTGTTTAGTTCAAAACTAGTCCCATCCAGTACGAAGGAGAATGAATAGTTCATAATTTTTCAACACATCATACAGTACAACCTATTAAATTTCCTCTGTTCGTATGGGACAAATTCTAGGATGACTGAAAGTTGTCTCTGTTAATCGTCTCATATTGTATACTTTGTATAGTATGGTTAGTTAATTTCAAGCAGTTCGTCGAGTATGATATTAATATCGAATCATATGATTAGAATAAAAATTGTGGTTTCATCCGATATGATCTATGGGATGACTTTTATATCTATTCTTCATATAGTATGATAACTATCATACAGTACAAATTAGAAATCATTAATTAACCATGATTTAATTACCTAATTATGGGGGTTAATTTTAGTAACATTTTAAAAGTTCATACATTATGATAATAATCATACTGTATGAATAGTTTAAAAATAAAAATTCAAAATCTTACTTAAATTATTCTGGTGGTTAAGTTTTCAGATCAAAACGAATCATACAGTACAATCAAGACCATACAATATAATCAATTCATAGAAACTAATCTTTCAATTAGCCGTTAAGCCTATTCTCAGATAACAGATCGTATAGTATGAATGAAAATGGTACATAACGATTTTTCTCTTTTTTAAAAAAAATTATTTAAAAAAAAAATCTCCCCTATGTGTGTGCATGGACACCTAATTTGCATACACTCTTTTGTGGCCAGACTTGAGAAATAAAAATTAAAAAAATACAAATTGTAAACTCTTTCACATCCTATTTTATCTATTCTTGAGTTTTCAGCAATCTTGAGTGATCTGTATTTTACTTGAAATATTAGTACTCACATATAAAAATAATATATAAATATTCAAATAAGAAAGTAATAATTCAGCCAATATTATTTATCATCATCAAAATTGAATAATAGGGATCCTGAATTGCAATAGGATGTTTATTGTGATTTGACAAAAATATGAAAGTTTGACCATGTTTGATAGGTTGACTAGGTCAAACGTATTGAATTTGAGTCATATAATGGTTTACATATGCATAAACCATACAAGGGAGTGGATTTATGGGTTTGATGAAGTTTAAATGGGTCAATTGGCTACATGCCATAAATTGACCCTATATTGACTTGGTTGGACTAGACATGGATTTAGTTGACCAAGTCAACCAATGGCTGGGCTAGACTGACCTGCCAGGTCCAAATTAGTAAGAAAGGTTATTAGGAGGTTTGAATGAAGTTTAAGGTGAATTTAAAACTTGATTAAATGTGAATAGGGCTTAATGGTTAATCTAGTCAACTAAGTCATAGCAGAGCTAGGTTTGGACCCAATATGTTTGATTTGATCATTCGAGACCAATGGATGTGGTCTTATACACTGGAATGGTCATTTGAGTTAAAATGACTAGGATCTTTAAGGGGCAACTTGGTCAACCATGGTTAACTTGGTCAATTAGGTCAGACCAAACATGGGTTTAGGTCCAACTTGTTCAAAATGCCTTTTTTTTTTAAATGAAATTTTTGACCCAATGGAAGTGGTCCCATATAATGGTGAAGTCGTTTATGTTGAAATGACCATTTAAACCCTAAAAAGGTAATTTGGTCAAAGTGGGTTGACTTGGTCAACAATGCTTGACCAAGGTTTGACTTTAAGTCCAATACATTCTTAATGGTGTTTAGGATGCATTATAGGATGTCCCAAGGTTTGATTTGACTATGCCATGTTGAGGCTTGGGGAAAAGTCTAATTTTTTCCTTAAGGGGTATTATGATCATTGTCACCCCTGGTCGTCTATGGGTCAAACTGAGTAAAGAAAAATGCACTTTAATGTTCAACCTATCACAACAAAGGCTATGGATATGGTCAGGGGCCTTGTGGAAGGTCCTAAGGACAAATTCCACAAGGTGAAGATCTAATGGCATAGACTGTAAATATTTGAAAATTTTATAGCCTTTGGATTTCAATTGAGTTTTTAGAGTTAGAAGTGTCATATTTATCTCAAATTTAGAGGGTTGACCCTAATGACATGCTTAATCAATATACAATTGATAAATTATGATTTGGGGGTCATTTTCTTAGTTTTGAAGTGATTAAAAAAATCACCCAAAAAGGGTTTCAAGACATACACCTATAACCTTGGATTTTGATTTGGAATCATGGTTTGAGCTAGGCTTTGGATTTTAATGATTGGATTTGAATTATTAATCACAACTAAATAGATGATTATTGATGATTGAATCTTGATTTGAAATTTATTAAAGATTGACTGAGGACTGGATTAGAGCTTGATTGATAACTAGATTGAGGATTGATAGAAGACTGTATTGAGGTTTGATTGAAGACTAGATTAAGGTCTGGACAGAAGTCTAGATTAAAGTCTGGATTGAATTCTAGATTAAAGTATTGATTGAAGTATGAATTGAAGTCTAGATTAAAGTCTGGATTGAAGTTTGGAATGAAGTCTGGGATGAGGTATGGATAAAGTCTTAATTGAGATTTGATTGAGCTCAAGATGATTGAAAACTGCATAATTTTAACCATTAGATCAACAGGTAGGAGTCTGGACAGGTCTGGATGAACTTATACAAAAATGAGGTCAACACATAATTAGGACTAAACTATGTGTCATTGATATAAGTGCTTAGGTTTTTTTGGGTTATTAAATGTTTAAACTTTTTTTTTGTATGTTTATGTTGTGAATTTATTATTTTTGTGTGTTTTATACTTATGGAGGTGTCTCTAATCATAACACATAAGCCCTAGAAATTTTGTTTGCAAAAAGCTTTTTTGGACCTTTCCTAATCAGGGCTAAAATTCTAGAAATGACGAATGCCAATATAGGAATAACGCTTGATATTATTAGGAATGCCTAGAAAAGATCATACTCATGAAGCAGAAACATAAAAGTACTCTTATGAATTATTTCATTTGAATTAGGATTTTCAAATCAAACAAGAAAATAATTTTGTTCAAAGAAAGTCGTATAGTTGAGAGCTTATTTGCTTTAGGACATACCTTGTTTCAAGTTTCATCTAATGTCATCCCACTTCTAACTATATGATACACTCATCGTACTGTACTATCCACATAGGACATAACCGTTAGAGGTCAATAGTTATCATATTAACTATTATGGATTATCACTTAATGCAGATCGTATTGTACGAATTACTAATATACTATATGATTATGATATTCAATAGTCTTACTAATGACTCCTTAAGATGATCAAAGTTATACTAATCATATTGTATAATTTGACCTTTGACTATACATTCATGATGAGACATATTTTGGAAGTATTTGATTAGACAGTGCACTACATAGATCATATAATATGATTTACTTGAGCTATAAAAGAGAGGTCCATATCTTCATTTTATTCTCACTTCAAACATAGCCCTCTCTCTCATATCTTCATTTCTTTGTCATTCATTCATATGGCCCATAAATGAGGTTGGCTAGGTCTCCATAATAGGGCAAATGTTAGGTTTCAATTTGAAGAAAATGAGATAGCCTATGCTAGATACATAAGTGCTTCTATTACTAACTTTAAAGTTCATATTCAAGAAATTCTATCATATCAGGTACTCGAGTTTTTCACTACTTCCACGCTGTAGTTCATAATATGCTTAGCCTTTCCTTATCACACTATACTTCTCTTTGAATTTTTCGCAAACCTACACATCACTTTTGACCATAAAACCATGCAAGCACTTACATGTCAGTGGACAAGTCACCATTAATATTGTCGGTTTGCATGAATATCTTCACCTATCAAATAATGGTCAATCCCCAAACTCTATTTCTCAATCTTTGGATTATAATTGGAGCATTGTAAACACTATCATTAGGAACTCTCCTTTACCTCAATACCGACCATTAGTGTGCTCAATGGTTTTAAATGCACATGTTATCCAATACGTTCTCTGAAACAACATTATCTCAAAAGTTGATGACCATATAAATATCACTCATTTACTTTCCTTCGGCACTAATTTTCAAATTATTAACACACAATTCAATACAACTATTAAGATCATTAGGTATATAAAAAATTTTACATCTATTAGAAATCATATAACCGTTTTTTTTTCATTATTATAGGGTTGCTCTTTTGGTGATATCAAAAGGGGGAATAGGTACAATTATTGTTTGTACTAGTTTTTTTCTTTTTCAATTAGTATAGTTTGCTTTTGAAATTGATTTATGTTTGTTATGGGCTATTCTATATAAAAATAAATAAATATTAATTTTTATAATAAAAATAAAAATTAAAAAAATAAGAAGGTAAACAAATTAATTAAAAATAAAAAATTTCCTTAACAAGAAATAAAAATGAAACTTGAAAATTCAATTTCCAACCAATAATATTTATCATCTTAAAAAAGGGGGGAGATTTTTGTAATCTGGGAGCCTAATCATGTGTTTTGATGATTATAAATATTATTGGATATTTTATTTACTTATTCCTACACTGTGACTCGGTATGAGACTAGAGATGCTTGAGTTGTTGTTACAGTATGACTTATATTTTTGATCAGGTCTATCACATTTGTTTAATTTTGAAGCTAGTCACTTATTTATTTTTTAGTGCTACTTTAATTTACTACACTTTCTTTTCATATTACTACTTTTTTCTTTATATATTACTTCATCGATGGGGGGTGGTATGGTAGCCAGTAGGGTATGTTGTGGTGAAATAGAGATATCTGGTAGGCAATGAAGGTCTAGTCTGATATTATTATCTATTTTTAAATTTATAATTATTTTAAATATGGATTGGTTAAGTTGGTTTAAAGCTCAAATTGATCGTCTGAATAAGCAGGCCACTTTATTTTTGGGTAGTGAAAGCTATTTCTTTTAGGGAGTTAGAGGTATTTTATCATTTCTAATTTTTACTATGAAAATAAATAAGTTATGGAAGAAAGATTATGAAAATTTTTTAGCATCTATTTGAGATAGTAGCGTAGAGTATGGATCCCTTTCTGATGTCTCAATAGTATGGGAGTTTTCAAAAATTTTGTTTAAGGAGTTAATGAGTCTACCTCTAGATAGAGTCATTGAGTTATGTATTGATATATTTCCAAGTATGGCTCTAATATCTAAAGCTTCATTTAGGGTGGCACCTTAGGAGCTTCAAGAGTTAAAGGTATGGCTTTAGGGGTTAGTTGATAGGGAATTTAACCATCCTAATGTGCCTTTGTGAGGAGCACATATTTTGTTTGTGAAAAAATAGGGATGGTAAGATATACATATATATTAATTATAGGAAATTGAATATGGACACTATCAAAAATAAGCACCCTTTACCAAAAATGGACGATCTATTTAATAATTTTGTAGAATCTTCTATGGTTTTTAAGATCAATCTTAGGTCTGGATATTATCAAGTAAAGGTGAGAGAAGCATATGTGGCAAAGACTACTTTTAGCACCTGATAAGGATTATTGGAATATGTGGATCAATTTATGATTATCTTTATAGATAATATTCTAGTTTATTTTGCTTATGAGTAAGATCATGTAGTGCATCTGAGGATTGTTCTAGAGATACTGAGGTAACATCAACTATATGTTAAATTCACTAAGTGTGAATTTTGGTTGAAGACTAATTCATTTCTGGGGCATGTGGTGAGTAATGCAAGTATTTCTACATATTCTAGAAAGTCAAAGCTATTATTGAGTGGCTGAGGCCTATTATTATATATGAGGTACGTGTTTTTTATTTGGACGTCTGATTGTGAGAAGAGTTCTTAGATATTAAATGATTATTTTACATTTACTCTAATTTTAAGTATTTTGTCGGGTATAGAAGGATTTCAAATATTTAATAAAACTTCATTAAAAGGATGGGATGTGTTCAGATGCAGAGAAACTATTTAACATATGATTTGGAACTTGCTGTCATTATATTTGATATTTTTATTTATCATCATAGTATGAAGTATATATTCACTTAGAAGAATCTAAATCTAAGACAAAGAAGATGGCTTGAACTGACTAAAGACTATGATTTGACTATTTAGTATCAACCTGGTAAAGCTAATATGATAATAAATGTTTTGAGTCGGAATAATTATAGGATATTAAGCATGTTGCTTACTTATGATGGTTTTCTAATATCGAATATGGAAAATTTTGAGTTAGAAGGGATTCTCTTTGTTGATTGTGATTATAATATTCTAGCTTCAATAATTAATCAACTCTCTATAAAAAGTATTCATGAAGCTTAAAAGTTATATGCAGAATATTGAAAATTAGTTAATGAGATCAAGTCTAGTAAGAAATTTGAACTGCAAGTATCTAATTATGATATTATTTTCTACAAGAATACATTATGAGTTCCTAATTCTAAAAATTTGAGATCAATTATCCTAAATGAAGCTCATTATACAGTCTACATTATTCATCCATGAAGTAACAAAATATACAATGATTTGAAATTTATGTTATGATGCCTGTATTAAAGAAAGATGCGACATATTTTATTGCTAAGTTTGAATCCTATCAGGTAGTAAAGGAAAAACACTATTGATTAGGAGATTTTTTGTAACCCTTATCTGAATGATGATATATGGGTCATACGAAGTCTGTTAATTTTATTTTGATATGATAGTCTAATTTAGTTGGAAAATTGGCATATGTATATGTGAGTGAAATTATTTGATTGCATGGGATACAAAAGGCGGTCTTTTTGGACATAGATGATAGGTTCACCTTCAAATTATGGAGGGGTATTCAATAAGGATTAGGCATTAAAATCCATTTTAGTATGACTTTTCATCCACATTATGATGATTAGTTAGAGAGGACTATTTAGTACTATAATACATTCTGAGGTTTTGTGTTCTGGAATTTGATCGTGGTTAGGGGTATTATATCTCTCTAATCAAATTTGCCCACAATAAAAACTTTTAGTCAAATATAGGTATGACTCCATATGAAGCTCTATATGGTAGGAAATATAGAACTCTATTGTCTTGGGTATGACTCCATAGATTTGATTAGGCATATTTGTTATTGATACAACTGAAAAGATCCATCTAATTAGGTGTAAATTAAAAGTTGTGCATGATAGACATAAATAATATTATGATACTAAGCATCGAGCCATATAATTCTAAGTTGGACATTTTGTATATGTGAAAATTAAGCTGATAATATGCATCTACAAGTTTGGGAAAGAAGGAATGCTGAGTCCACGCTAAGTCTAATTTTAATATTTAGAATATCATTTTTCATTAAATTATTTCATTTCAACCAATTGAGGCAATAGGCTAGTGAGAGAAAGTCATTTTTAGGCAACTTTAGTTAGTTTTCAACTGGTTGCCCAGTTTTGAAGGTTGATTAGTTTGAGTTAGGGTGCATTTTGCCTATCTCAATTTTCAATAATATAAAATTTTAATTTTTTTTATTTTTGTAGTAAAAGTGAGGATAACTTTACACTTTTAGAATTTTCACTATGAAACTTTTTATATGTTATAGAGAAATGATGGGCATCACCCTTATTGACTTGAGTTAGTGCTCATCTTGGTGGTTACATAACCATCAAAGTTGGTGAAAATAATGAGCATCAACCTTATTGTGAAGACAAGCATCAACCTCATTGCAATGATAGGTGCAACTTGTGATGGTGGAAAACATTAGAGTTTATGTTGATGATTTATCCATATTTCCAAAGATCGACATCAACTTTGTTGGAAATAGCAGGCATTGAGGTTGGCAGCCTTGTATTTTTTTTTTCTTTTTTGAAAAATGCAAATCTGCAATAGCATTGAAGCAAAGGAAACTAATTACAAGAAAAAGATGCCTCACATTCCTTCTTTAACAAACTAGACAATTTAGAAGGAATGTTGGCAAAAGAGAAACTATCAAAGTAAAAATCATTGCTTAAAGCTAAAGTAACACAACCATCCGCTACTTTATTAAAATCTCTATGTATGTGATTAAAGAAAACCTTATTAAAATCATTGAGAAATAGAAGATCTTTCTCATACCTTGTGTTTGAATGGCATTTGAACTTCTTCAAAGAATTTTGAATGAAGTTGATGATATTTATGTTGTCACCTTCAATGATAACTCCTTTAGCCTCAAGCATCCAAGGTTGTATGAATTCCTTAATAGTTAGGACAACATCTAATTCAAGTTGAGAAATATTCCAGTGTGTTTTCATTTTACCGAAAGCCAACAAAAGCCTTCCCTTGTGATCTCTAAAATCACCTCCAATTCCGGCTTGATTTGTCTTCAATAAAGATGCATCAACATTTATTTTGATCCAATCTAGCGATGGGGGATGCCAAGAATTAGTAAACTCCTTAGGAGATTAGCAGCACAATTATCTAGATTAGGAAATAACTTTTGCTTTGCCAAAAATAACACATTAGCTGCTACGAATGAGCTAGAAGGAACGGAATCATTATGTACTAAGTGATTTCTGTTTTTCCAAGAAAGAAAAACTGCTGTAAGATAGATTTTCACCATATTTGGAAACCGAGAGGAGTGTCTTCTTAGTTCTTCAAGGCAATTTTCAAGAGATTGGAACAAATGGATAAAGAAACCCCATTTTCTTAATATGAGAATAATCTCTTTCAAAAATTTGCAATGAACTATTATATGCTCATAGTTCTCAATCATATGACAAGCTCTTGGACATTGATCATTTTGGCATAAATTTCTCTATTTGAGAAATTCAAAAGTTGGAATAGCAAATTTGCTCAATCTCCACCAGAAGAGTTCCACTCTCGGGTTCAGCTTTATTCCTCTAATCCAATCAGTAAAATCACAATCTTGCTCCTTGGATTGATGCTTTAATGATTCTTCATAAGCCATAGCAGTTATAGTCTTACCATTATGAGTATAAATGGTTTCCAAATAATCTTCTCCAGCTTCATAATCAATTTTGACTTGTAGAATGAGATTAATGAGATCATCATTGAAGAATTTCTGCAGCAGAATTTTGTTCCAAGATCCATCATCCATGATAAACATATCCAAATTCACATTATTAAGTTCTACACAGACAACAAATGTTGGCCAAGAGTTTAAGCATTTATCTAAGAGACAAATGTCATTCAAAACATTAATTTTCTTTCCATTAGCAGCAATCCATTTAACAATGGGTCTTAGATACTTTCCACCGTTAAGAAGAATTTTCCAAGTTGATGAGTCGGCTCTCTTCCCTTCAAAAATATTATCACCATATTTAGTAATAATATTCCTATGTAGAAGATTGTGAGGATGTTGAATAAATCTCCAAGCAAGTCTTGATCTAAGAGGTCCAATCCATTGGACAGCTGAATGCAATCCCAATCCACTTTCAAATTTGGTTTACATAAAACATCCCATGCATTATAATTTAATCCCTTTTTGCCCATTCCTTTATGCCATATGAATTATTTACAAAATTGATCAACTTGATGCAAGATTTTCTTTGGAATCAAAGAATGAGTTGATAAAAAACTTGGCAAGGTTAAAAGAGAAGATTTAACCAAAGTGATCTTACCTTCCATGGAAGGTTGCTTGCTTCCCCAAGCATTTAGCCTTTCTAAGATAGTGTCTATCATTCCTTGAAAATCAAATGTTCTAAGTCTTCTTAGAGTCATTTTAACACCCAGGTAAGTCGTTTCTTTCACCACAATGAAACCCAACTTCTTCTTAATGCGATTCTTCATTGGAAGCTTTACCATTTTCCCAAATAAAATCTGAGATTTGGAAGCATTGATTCTCTGTCCAGACCAAGTGCAGAAATCTGAAACAATAGTTTTGAGTTCTTGAACTGCTGTTGAAGAAACCTTGGAAAAAATTAATACGTCATCTGCAAACAAGAGGTGTGTAATTCTCTGACTTTTGGGTGATATACTAACTCCCAATTGATGACTTCTTTTGTTTATTGCATGGGAAAGAAGTTGAAAACACATTATGAGCAAGTAAGGAGATAATGGGCAACCTTGCCGAAGCATACTTCCAGCTTTGTTCCAACTGGATAATTTCCCATTTAAGATGATGGAGTACCTAACATTCATAATACATTCCATGATAATCTTGCAAAGGAAGATAGGGAATCCATAAGTTTGTAAAACTTGAAGCAAAGTTGGCAAACCCATGCTATCAAATGCTTATTCCATATCTAATTTTATTGCCATCAAACCTTTTTTGTCCTTTGAGGTCTTGAACTTGTTAAAGATTTCTTAAGCAAGTAAGCAATGTTCGGACATGGATCTCACAGGGATGAAGGCAATTTGGTCTTCCGAAATTAGCTTGGAGATACAAAGCTTAATTCTGTTAGCTAACATTGTTGTAACCAGCTTGTAAGTGGTATGACACAAGCTGATTGGTCTGAAATTTGAAGGCACCGTCAGATGCTTGACTTTTGGGATTAATACTATTAAAGTATCCTTCCAATAATCTATCATATTACAAGATTTGAAGAAACTTTCTACAGCTTTCCAAGTTGAATCTTTAACTATACTCCAAAAGTACTGAAAAAATGATGGAGTAATTCCATCCAAATCGGAGATTTGTTTATACCTTGCTGAAAAACAGCAGTTTTAAGCTCATCCTCTGTGAAATCAGAGCTTAGGAAGTTAATATCCATGAAGCTTAGCATTTTATCGTCAGGGAATTTTGGCCAACCTTCTAAAATATAGTCTCTAGATTGCCACTTCTTTCAAAAAAATTATGGAAAATAGCTGAAATCAGTTCAAGGTCTTCCACCAAGACATTCTCATCATTCTTGATTTGTCTAATAAGATTTCCATTCCTTTTTACTGAAGCAAATTTATGAAAGAAATTTGAGTTTACATCTCCATCCTCATGCCATCTAACCTTGGCTCTTTGATTCCACCATGTAGCAAGTCTTCTCAAAGTTATGTTTAACTCATGCACCTTAGATCTTAATAATCTCAGCTTCTCATCTGACAGCCCACCAAGAGAGGCTTCTTCCAATTGAAGATCAGCTATCTCCCTTTTTAAATCTTCTTTAAGAGAATTTAAGCACTTGCATTTGTTCTTGCTCCAGAAATAAAGAGACCTTAAAGATCTTTTAAGCTTCCTTTGCAAAACATTCATTTCATTTCCATAATCATTCTTCTTCTAAGCATTAGAAACAATGCTTTTAGCAGCTGGATATGTTTTCCAAGTTTCTTCAAATCGGATAAAATGAGTCTTTATTTGAGATTCCAACAACTTGAAAGCTATAGGACAATGGACGGAAGCAATTCTTGCTAAGTGCTTCACATGAGCCAAAGGAACTTTTTGAAGAGCAGCAGCAATGAGAAGACATCTATCAAGTATTTCCCATATTCTCAAATTTCCATCATTGTTGTTGCACCAAGAGTACTTAGGACCAACAGTACCTACATCGTGAAAATCATTGTTAGTCATAAACATTTTCATTGAGGACCTTTTTAGAAAAGGAACCTCTTGCCCCCACTCTTATCATCATTAGATAATAAGCAATTAAAATCTCCTCCAATAATTGAAGGAATGTCTTTCTTTGTTGCTTTTTCAATCATCTCCCAAAGACTTCTCCTCATCCGATAATCCTTGTTTGCATATACAGTCCCCACCATCCAAGATCCAAACAAAGGGGATTTGAGCAACCCAATGATGGTTTGAGATGAATGATCCAACACTTCAAAAGAGACTTTATTTCTATTCCATAGAGTGATGATTCCACCTAAATTGCCTTCAGAAGGATGATGAAAGAAGTCCCAATCCTTCCCAATGACTCTATCAACATCAATTCTGTCAAGACTTGTGATTTTGGTCTCTACAAGACCAATAAAACAACCTTCATTATCTTTTACTATCTCCTTGAGATAGAGGGAGGCCTCCTTCTTCTTGGCCCCCCTACAGTTCCAGAAAATAAGGGAGGCCATTAATGCAAAGGAGGGGAAGCATCCCCACCTTTCTTTTTATTTTTATTTGCTTCTCTTCTATTTTTACTGAGAGTATCCACAGGACCCAATTCCCTTACTTCTTTTGATAATTTAAATTTCCCTGATGCTATTTTGAGAGCAAAATCAACTGTATTAGCATCATTTGTTATCACCAAACCATGCTTGATAGAATCTTCAGGAGCAGTGCAAGCTATAGTGTTTGATGGCAGATTTTCTATCTAAACTTGTTCATCAGTAACATCATTCTCCAAAGTATCTCCCATACTTGTTTCATACAATATTTCTTCAAGGAAACTGAAGTTATTCTTCAAACATAAGTCGGAATTGACATTAGAGTTACCTTTGGCATCAGGAATAGGATTTTGATCAGCAACATTACTCTGAGGTTCAACTATCTCTCCTTCTTCAATGGTGGAAGCAATCTGCATTGGAGGATTCTTCTGATTTACAGGCTTCCAGATTTCTTATTTCTGTTCTTGATTTCAGGGATCTGTTTTGAAAAAGCTACAGTTTTACCATAAGCCTTATTCTTCCGGAATTTGACCTGTATCCAAGGTCCTAATTCATCATGTTCGTTAGAACCACCTTTTTCATGACACATCTCTTTAGAACTAGCATTTGTGATAGGTGCAATTATAGGTGCACTTGTCTTTGCAGGATTAATTAGAGGGCATGTGTTCTTGTGATGTCCAATCTTGCCACAGTGATAGCCAAGAGATGAGATCTTCTCATATTCCACCTTTTGGAATGATCTACCATGTATTCCTTCAATCCAAACTCCTTTTGGTAATTTTGTATCCAAATCAATACGAATACAAACTCTTGCATACTCCCTCTTAGCCCATTTAAATGAGTTACCATCTAGATATAGAGGAACTCCAATCAAAGAAGCAATTCTACATATATTCTGTTCATCCCAATAATGTAAAGGCAAACAATGCAAATCCAAACAAGTGCTGAAAGACCTTTAAGGGATTCAGGATTAAATGATGGGGACCATTTATCCAAACCATTTATGTTTCCTCCAATAAGCCAAGGGCCACCTTCTAAGATTTCTTCCACAGCTTCAGGTTTTGTAAAAGAACGTAGGATCCAATTAAGACCCAAAGTTGTGAGATGAAAATTACCAAAATTTGACCATTGCCTCCGAAGCTCTCTGCTGCATATAGGAAAAGGAAGGTTGCTTCCCAAAACTTTAATAACCAGAGAATCCCTTAGAATGTGTGAATTAGCATTTTCACATTCTGAATTCATAATCATTGTAACGCCATCATCAGAATCAGGAGTTGATTTCATATCATAATTAAGCTTGATATGCAGGGTCTTCTTCCAGGCATTCGAGAAAATATCCTTTGCACCTTCTCCTTTGTCATTTACGGCATCCTCACAGATGCTCTTCAAGACATTATTGTTCTGAACTTCACCCTTCTTAGAAAAAACCTCAGAACAATCCTTCTCAGCACTTACAACTTTCAAAGGAGACTTAACAAGAATTTCAGTGCAAAGAGCAGAAGAGTGTTTATCACCATAATGGGATTTATTGTTAACTTTGTTCATGTTATTCGCATTTATCTCTGGCCACAGGTCAGAGATTGCATTTGAACAACCAAATTTATTAACAAAAATCCTCATTTCTGATGAAGAAGCAATGTTGACCTCATTTTTGTATGAGGTCTCTAGTGAGATCCCAAACCCAAACCAGACTCAAGTCAATATAAACTCAATCAATTCCAGACTCAAATCTTAGGTCCTAAGGCATTGTCCTAAAGGCCTTTTCCAGCAAATCTTTGGATACTTCAAAACCAGTCAAATAGACTCTGATTCAGCTTCTGTCAGTTTTATATTGATGGGGCATGTCTCTAGTATCAACCCTCCAAATTTGAGCTCATTCTGAGGCCTCTAACCTCATTAACTAAATCAAAATCCAAGGGCTGTAAAACCTTCAAATATTTACAGCCTATGCCACTGGACCTGTCACTTTGAAGATTTTGATCTTAGAGACCTCTCCGAAGCCTGCAATCACTTCCAGACCATTAATCCTGATATGTTAATCAATAAACTGCATTTTTCTGGACTCATTTCAGCCCCCAGTGGTCATGAGTCCAAAATGATGAAAATACCCCTAAGGGGGCTCAAATAGTGATTTCAAACCAAATGAGCTCCAAACTGAATGCAACCACCTCCAACAAGTTTCAAATGTCAAACCAAACCTGTTGGACCCATTCCCAACCCTTTGGGTCAACCTGCTTGACCAAGTCAACAGGTTCGACCTAAGAGGCCCTTTAAGGGTCCAAATAGGTGTTTTGAACCAAATGACCTCCCTAGACTTTGAGACCACTTCCAGTATTCTCCAAATGTCTAATCACATCTGTCCAGCCCATACCTACACCCAGGGTCAACTTGGTTGACCCAGTCATCCTAGTTGACCCAATTGTCCCTTAAAACCCTTAATGGGTCATTTCAACCCATTTGATCTACTTAACATATTCAAGCCCTCAAAACAAATATCAAAACTTGAGTCAAGTCCACTCAAACCTATTTGGAGTCAAATCAATTGGAGCTTTGAATTAGTCAAACCCAAAGTCATAATCAAGCTCCTACTTATAGGTTTTCATATGCTCAAACATCAACCTCCAAGCTTTAGGTCCACCACACCAGCACCCATTGCATCCCCACATACCACATCACCAGTCCACATGGCAAGTGGACTGGTCAAACAGTCAAACCAATCCTTTAAATTGGTCAAACCGATTCAAAACCCCTTTATATTCCCTCAAACTCCAAACCCTTGTCTTAACCTTCATTCTATCCAATGTGTAGCACCACCATGCATGACCAACTCAGCACCTATTGACCCATTGACTGGTCAAACAGTCAATGAGTGGTCAAATAGTCTTTTAAATGGCTTAATCCTTAAGCTCATTATAATCCTCTTGATTTAAACCAATTCCAGCAATTTTAATCAATCTCCAGGACCTTCTTAAGTTGCCTCCCAGCCCTTAGATCGAAATCAAAGGGTTTAAGTCATTCCCATGTGCTCACAAGGGACAAGAGTTCACTTTCCACCTAGACGTCCTTGCTTGTCCTTTGATTCTCTGCACCCCAACAACCTCCAGGCCACTTGGCAGCAATCCAGAGTCCAGCCATTTGATCCCAACTGTTCAATTCACCTGGGGACGTTTGAATAGGGCAAGACCTCTAAAATGGTATTGATTCAAAATTTTTGAATCTCTCTCCATTTCCAGCTAAAAACATCCAGTTCTATGTTCCATTGAGTTCCCCAGAAACTCTTGCACGCTTCTTAAGTCGAATCCATCCGGTCAAAGTGGTGGCCAACCGTCTTCCGGCGAAGTCTAGCTTAACCCGTTCAAGGAGCTTCTCCGTTCGATCCAGGCGATACCAATTTGTGGAGTCTCCTACAAATTGGAGCGTGGACAATCTACAACTGCAACCGAATCATTTTCCAGCAAATCCAACGGTAAAATTCCTTGAAAACTCAAACCCTAGATAATACTTAGGTTTTCTAAATAGGTCTCTAAGGAATTTATATCGAGATCTATAAAATATTCCCCACTCTTTATCTCAATGACTATCACTTATATCTCATCGATCATGCCATTTAACTCTCTATATATGAAGTTTAAAACATTTTTTTTGAGTTTAGGGTTTTCGGTTTCCTAAGTTCAGTGACAAAATTGGGACCGTTGATTTCATCCGTTTGATTTCAATGGACGAGAATCGACCGTCTGGTTCCGCCCGGTTTAACCCATCTGAACTGTGGAATGAACCGGTTCATCCAGGCTAAATCTGGTTCATTCATTCTAAAATGGCGGGATTAACTGTGATCGTCTGATCATTTTCGATCGAGATCAACCGCGGCCTCGATCATAGCCGTTAGATTAAGCCGCGGTTGATCCGATGAGCAATAGCGACCGCTGACTCATTTAAGTGAACGGGCCTGCCACTAACCGCCGCTGTTTACGTGGACCAATCAGCCGCCGCCATGTGTAATTACCGTTTTAAAGGATTTATTTTAATTATATTTAAAACCAGAACTTTAAAAAATCATATAAAATAAAATACTAGGCCATTTTTTTGTACAACCACTCATTTTTCTCGGAATAAAATTTCCTATTTTATAAAATTAAAATCAAAATCTGGTTTTCATTATTTTGAAAGTTACATCTTAAACCCTTGATTTACCTTAATTCCTTTTAATTATATTTTATTTAAATATCTAGTTAAATCAAAGGTTAAATGGCATGATATCTGAGGTCCAGTATGTATGCTCTCTGATTTTTGGGGAAATTTTAAAGCTCAATTATATAATTTCTAAAATGAATTTTCAAATGTTTGACCCATTGTTTGGATCAAATATTTAAAATCTCATTTAGAAATTATATAAGCATTCCATCATTGCATTTAGAACTCTATGGAATCTGTATAAATTCTCCATTTCACTAAGAATAGATTTTAGATATTGATCATGTGTAATTTAGTTAAAACTCATTCCCAAAATCATGTCAATCTAGCTTAAATAATTAGTAAATTACATATGATCATATAAGGAAATTTGATTGGTCTTAATTAAGATATATTTATATATATTCCTAAATAACCCTAGTCTAATTTCATATGTCTATTCCTTTACAATTAATTGTTTAAACTCATAGGTTATCACATAACCTATGATTAAAATAATTTATTGTAAAAATCATTCCATAGAATATTAGGATCACTTCTATTTTGTTCATGATTTGTTTTGGTATGCTTATAACTAGTGTCCAAGGGTTAGAGAGACTTGATTTCTATCCTATAACATAGTGACACTAAGGACAATAATTAAGGACTTGGTCTTAGTCAACTTAGAACAACCTAGGAAGAACTACATACATTCCTTTTGGGATGAAACTCAAACATAGAAAACATAGTGTCACAACCCCTTGATTTAATACATTTCATTTTGACATTAATCAATCCTATAACAACTAGTAGATTAAGGGTTTTCTTTCTTTTATTTTAGCAAAACCTAAATAAATCAAATAAAACTCCTAAAAAAAAAAGACAAATCAATCCTAATTAACTCTAAATCAATCTTAAAACAAACTTATAATCATTCAAAATCAAAACAAAGGTAAATGTCATCAAACCTTTAATCAACCCCTAATTAACCCTAAACCTTCCAGAAAATATAATAAATCAAATTTAAACCCAAAAAATACAAATAATACCTCTAAATGATAAGAATTGAATCCTTAATCAATGAAAAATAAAACCAAACTGATTGGACAGCAAATTAAACATTAATTTAATTTTAAAGAAAATTCAATATTTAATTCATTTAATTAATTAATAATAATTAAAAATTCCAATAAATTCCCAAACACTTGGAAATCCCTCCTTAGGTCATCCCTGACCTTTGGAGCTGATTTCAAGAAGTTTGGGATCCATTTGGAATAAAATCATAAAAAGGGCCTTAATTAAACAATTTTTAAAAATTCATTAAATACCCTAAACTTTGAAAATTCATAACTAATTCAATAAAAATCCAAATCAATCAAACTCAGTTGCATTCAACTCATAATAAGGCCTAATATTTATTAAAAACGTAAAAATTACAGAAAATCATCAAATCTAAAAAGTCAACAGATTGGTCAACTGTTTGTCAAGACTAGTTCAAAACTTCAAATCTTCATAACTAAATCCAGAAAAATCCAATTTTAACATACTTACCTTCTAACTGATCGTTTTAAGGTCTAATATTTTAATAAAATACTAACTTTATAGAAAACACCCTTAATTAAAAGGGCAATTTTCAACCCCTTAATTAAATGATTAAAATATTCCAAAAATTCCTAAAAATTCAAAAGTTGTTTTAAAACTCTAGAAATGGTTAACCAACTCCTAAAATCAGCAATCAAACATTTCTAATAAAATTCTTTAACTTTCAAACATTAATCAAATTTAACTCACTTAATTATACCGGGTACCACTAGGTAACCCAGGCCTACGAGGCTATTAGCTTAGCCCCAAGGAAGGTGAAATAAACTTCACGGCCTCGGTGTGAAACAAAGGTGGGATCCGACCAACATTAAAAATCAAGTTTCTTTAAATCAAGTCTCAAGTCAATAATAAATCAATAAACCTCCAATTCTTAAGATTTCTGAATATTATTAATTAAAATATATTAATTATTCAATTAAATTCTAAATTCCTTTAATCTAAATTAGTTTGATAATTTGATTGATTAAGATTTGTCTTAATCAGTCAGATTTGATAATTAATTTAGATTAAACGAATTCGGGTCTTCTACGCATAAAGTTTGATTCCTTCTGGAGGACTTTGGGCGTTTTGACTTTTAAAGATCCTTAAAACATTTAAATAACAAAGAGATCTCCTATGGATTGTGCTCGACTCCTTTCAGGAAGGCACTAATCCATTTGGATTTGGAGATCTTTAAACAAAAATAATAAACTACCGACCTTATACAGCGTGCTAGATTCCTTCAGGAGGGAACGTCGTATTACATTCATAAGGTCCCTTTCTCTCTCCTTAATAAACTTTGGGGACTCTCGAAATGAATACCTACCTTCTGTCTAAAGCGGGTATTTATTTTGGAAGTCCTAGGATTTATAAATTAATAATTTCCTGCACTTAGGGAATTATCAATCTACAAATTCTTTATAATCTAAATTAATAAACTTTGACATTTAAAATTGGAATAATTTAAAAATTCATTAATACATCTTATTTAAACTTTAATCAAACTCCCTCGGCCTGTAATAAATCAATTTTAATAATACATGAAATTCAAACAAATAAACCCATTAGGACCTATCCAAGCCACATAGTTTTCTTCACACACTTAGATGCTTGTTAGGACAACCAACTTTAGCCTAGGCTAGGCCGGTGGTTTGTTATGGTTTGCTTGCGGGTGTCTTGCCTAGAGGGCACCTATGTGTGATTGCTTACCTTTCTGTACTGCATAGCATAGCATATTTATTTTTCTGTCTGTACACCAGAGAGCTGAGTGAATAAAGTGAGGGTCATGTACTTACTTTTATGTCTTTACTTTCCTGCATTTATAACTGTACACAATGCACTCATAACATGCATCATTATATAACTGCTTTATTTTCTGCTCTTTATATTACTGTAACAGTAGAATATTCTTAGGTTCTGATGTACTGAGATGAAGATGTAAAGCTTTTTATTTCCTAGATTTGTTGTATATAGATTGAGTCTGTACAACGTCTGGAGTCTGTAAAAGAATTAAAAATAACTGCTTATAAATATACTAATGGGACTCCAAAAAGTAATGTCCTCCCTTAAAAGGACGTTCCTTTTTGGAATTCCATAGAAGACCAGGAACATGAAGACCATAAGCAGTTATATTTAATTCTACTTTACTGTAGGCTTAGAATCCAGGTTTGTTGTCGGTGGGGCCTGGCCACCATTACTTTCCTGCAGACCCTGGGATGTACTTTGTCAAATTTATATTAATAAAATCATCTCTTTCTATTTACAATTATTTCATGCATCATTAGCATACGAGTAGATTTTTTGTTTTTGTAAGCATGTTGTCTTGCATTTAGTTTAAATTCTTTAATAATCCCTTGGTTCCTAGGATAGAGCCATCTTAAAATCTTGCATCATCGGTGAATTGTTGTGATTAGGATTGTTAGCTGGCACCCCACTCTAGGCAGGTGGTAAGTCCAGATTGTATACACTTCTCTCTGCACATTCCTTTTTCTAAGTCAATTCTAACTCTCCTAATTTTAATTCTATAATCTAAAGCCTGATCGTGAAAATTTAATTATGCACAAATATTTAATTAAATACATATATAATTTTGGAAACTATTTAGTCTTTATTTAAATCGAGAGTGTTTTCTTATGAGATGTAATTAACTACAGGGGCTTGCCCCTGTAGGGAGTCTAGATCCCAGAATAATCTAAATCATGCCTTAGTTCTTTTCTGAGGTAGGGGAAAGATCTGTGGATGTAGATTAGGTTTTATTCACATTTAAGAGTTATTTCTATAATTAAGAAATAGATAGATAGTTGATTTGTTTTCACTAACAAATCAAATGTCTGCTATATTTAACTATAGAAATAAATTTACAATTCATTAATCTAATTAGGTCGATTAGAGAATATACTCATCGTCCCTTCAGGATGATTTGAATATTCTCTATATAACACCTGATTAGAAGAATGAATTGTACTGCCTCTCGCTTTAAAATCATTAGAAAGATATTAGTCTGTCCTTCGGGGCAGTATAATACCCGACTATGTAGATTTAATCGGGAGAAATATATCATAAATATAAATAAAGCGAATCGTGTGAGAAAATAAAAAGTCTTATTTTTAATAAGAAAACCCTGCTTTATCTATACTTTTGTTTAGATCCATTCATTACAATCAAGAAATAGATAGATATTCGATTTACTTTCATAAGTAAATCAAATATCCTCTGTATGCTTGATTTTAGGGATGAATCGACAATTCACTAATCTAATTAGGTAAATAGAGAAGATACTGATCGTCCTTTCGGGTGATTTGTATATTCACTATGTCATACCTGATTAGTAAAGCGAATTGTCTGTTCTCTTTCTTTAGAATCAACAGAAGGATATCAGTCTGACTTTCGAGGCGGTCTGACATCCGACTATACAGATTCAATCGAAAGAGAATATTCAAAATATAAATAAAGCAAACTATTTTCCATATCTAAATAAAATATATTTTATTTTTAAAATTATTTTAAAAATCCTCCTCTCTTTCCTTTTCTTTATTTATTTAAATAATTTAGATTTATCTTATTTTATAGATTTTATTTATTATATTAAATTAATTAATTATTTATACGACTAGAATATTTTTTAAATAAAAATAATTAAAGTTAGAAAATAAATATTTTCTCACAAGCACCATTGGAATTTCGGTTCAGATTTGCACTTAATTTCTGAAGTCGAGGAGTATGAAAATCAGGACTTGTCATAGCGCTCTTACCTTTACCTTCAACAACTTCGACAGTCTTCTTCACCGGAGGAGAATCGCTTACATCTCTGATTATCAGAGGTCTTGCAGACATCTTCACATAGACATTTGTTGAATCCGAACGTAGAAACGATTGGCGACGATCGTCTCTAAAAATTCCATTCGATCTTCCAAAGTTTTTATGTTCACCGATTGGATGTCGGCGGCCATCTGTCGTCATCACCAGAAGCCGACGATGAGATTTGCTGAAAACCCGCGAAGACGAAATTCAAAATTCCGACAATTTCTCTCTCTAATGGCGATGAGATTTGTGTGGCAGCCTTGTTAGTATGTAGAAATCATTAATAAGAGCCAAAGTGGATTTGATTTTTAGTTTCCTCAAACTTGCACTTCAAGGAAGGAAGAAAATTTTAAGCTCATAGTGTCTAAATATGCTTACTTGAGTTAAGAGAGAGAAAGATCCAATGTGTGTATGTGTGTGTGTGTGTGTGAGAGAGAGAGAGAGAGAGAGAGAGAGAGAGAGAGAGAGATCACAAGAAAATAATAACAACAATGCATAAGTAATTTAGTAGTCATCTTCAATGTACACTTTGTAGATGCACTAGATTCATGGTTCCAATAATGGTCATAGAAGAAAATGACACATCATAAATAGAGGATTAACCCTCTTATTACATTCATTCTCTTAAGGAAAAAATCGAAAGCAAAAAATCTGTAGCTTAAGATATCTAACTCAAATTATATTAACTATCTCCTCCTTTTATAAGCCTCTTAAAGACACTCCCATTTAATGCATCTGTATGCCCAAAGCATCTTTCAAGTGTTAGTGGATTTGGAGAGAACGATGATATATAGTATAAACTATCATATTATGGAATCATGAGTAGTTCAGTGCTCAGTCACACAATTATGGGGAGTTGTACTGATCTAATAGGCCATCCTAGTTGATCAAAAGGGTCACTTAGAAGAGAATTAGGTCGCTTGCAAGAGAGTTAGGATTGGTAAATGTTAAATGAGATGATATATCTACTTTGACCTAAAATTGGGTGGATGTTTTGGATGAGTCGACCCTTTCAATAAATTTAGTTGGCTGGGTTAAATGAGCTTTTGCCTATTGGTTGGTTTGAAGATTAAAATGTTAGATAGGCATCATTAGCCTTATTGGGAATTGTTTTATTTTTAATTTTTACATTTGAAGATTGCAACTTGAATTAAAATAAGAAGCTACTACAAACTCCTTAAGGGAAAGATAACGATCACATTCCTTCTTTAACAAGCTAAACAAACAAGAAGGAATGTTATCCAGATAAAAGCTATAAAAACAAAGCTCTTACATAAAGCAAAAGTGGCACAACAATCAGCCACTTTATTATAATTCCTAGAAATATAATAAAAAAAATGACATTATTGAAATCAATTAAAAAGAAAAGCTCCTTATTCAAAAACCCATCTTAATGTCATTTAGAAGTCTTCATTGAGTCTCGAAGGAAATTGATGATGCCAATGTTATCAACTTCTATAATTACCAACTTGTTATGAAACATCCAACTTTGGATATGTTCTATAATCAATAAGATAGCATCTAACTCTAGTTGAGCAACATCCCAATAATATACATGTTTGCCAAAAGCCTGAAGAAATCGTCCCTTGTAATCTCTGATAACACCATTGATTCCCGTATTATTTGATTCCATAAGAGATACATCAACATTAATTTTGTTCCAATCTAGTGATGGGGAATGTAAAATATTAACAGACTCCAAAAGGAGGTTAGCATCCCAGTCTTCTAGCATCAGATATCTAGCTTGCTGCATTAAGGACATAAAAATAATTGATGCAATAACATTTATAGAAGTTGAAGTCAATCCACACTTAATTTGATTACAACTGTTCCAAGAATAAAAAATGGTTGTACAATATAATTTGACTATGTTCTAATTCAAATAAGAAATCCTTTTAAGTTCCAATATACACCCAGTAAAAGATGGGAAGATCAGAAATTGGAATCTCCATTCACTTAGCATGATAAGAAGCTCAATTAAGAATTTGCACTTAACAACAATATGCAATTAATTCTCCAACTCATGATATCCTCTAGCATAATGATTATATTGTATAAGATTCCTATCATTCATAAACAATTAGTATGAAGAGCATCCTTACATAGTCTCCACCAAAACATCTCAACCTTCAGGTTGAGCTTGAAAATCCTTATCCATTTCACCATTCCAGACGATACATCTTGATATCATACTTCATCGATGCTTCAAAAGCTAAAGATGTGATTGATCTCACTGAATAATATTTAATAAGCTCAATACAATCTTCCCTCATACCAAGAAAAAAATGAACTTGCATAATAACCGAGTAAGAATATCATAAAAAAAAATTCTAGAGTTTAGACCAACTTTAGCTGCCTTCAGGTAAAATAAAATGTTAAACCATTGTATCTTGCAAATCAGAATAATAACCATTTATTAAGAGATTTATTAAGGATTCAAACATCATTCAATATGTTCCCTTTGTTTTCATTTGCCAATTTTCACCTTATGATGTTCTTTAAATGCTTTGATCTATCCACCAAAATCTACCAAGAAGGTGAAGCTCCCCTTTTAACATTAGAATTTCAAACATCACTTCCATATTTTGAGAAAATAATACAATTAAATAATGATAATTCCCAGCATTTTAGGTTTACATAACTCCTCCCAAGACATATAATGTAAACCTTTTCTTCCTTTGTCTTTATGCCAAATAAAATCTCTACAAAGCTTATCCAACTCATTTTGCAAACCCTTCGGTACTAATGAATGAGTTGACAATAAAATAGGAAGTGGTAGAAATGTGCTTTAGATAAGAAGAATTCTACCAGCCATACAGAGACACATGTTGCCCTATGCATTTAACCTTTCCAAAGCATGATCTAGAATGATTTGGAAATCAGAGTTTACTAACCTCCTCATGGACATCTTTACACCAAAGTAATGCATTTATTTTACAATTTTAAACCCCAAAGTCTTAGCAATCTTCTTCTTTCTATTGCTCTTCACTGATTTCCTAAATAAAATTTGAGATATCATCTTATTCACCTTCTAACTTATCCAGCTAAAAAAATTACCCATTATTTTCTTCATAAGACATGCTGTTATAGTAGATGCAATAGAAAACAATAACACATCATCAACATATAACAAATGGGAAACATTTTTTAGATTTCGGAGCAAGTTTTATATCCAGATCATAACCTCTTTGATAAATGGGATTCGATAATAACTAAGAGCACATAATATTCAAATAAGGAGACAAAGGGAAGCCATGTCTAAATCCACTTCTAACATCAATCCAATTAGAATTTCTACCATTTATAAGAACAGAAAATCTTACATTTTGAACACATTCCATGATGAGGTTTGATAATTTAGGAGGAAAACTAAACTGACTTAAAGCCTTAGATAAAGTTGGTTAAGCCATACTATCATAAACCTACTCCATATCAATTTTTACCGATATAAATCCCTTCATGGAATTAGAATATCTGAACTTATTGAAGAATTTTTGAGCTAAAAGACAATAATCTGACATTGACCTTCCAGGCACAAAAGTAACTTGATCTTCATTGATGATCTTAGGTAAAGAATATTTCAACCGATTCATGATCTTCTAGCCACCACTTTATAAATAGTTTAACAAAGGCTTATGGGCCTAAAATAAGAAGGTTCCACTAAATACTTATTTTTGGAATCAATACAATTAAAAAATCCTTCCATTCAGGATGCATTTTACCAATAGTAAAAAAACACTCAACAACTTTCCACTTATCCTCTTAGGCAATGTTCCAAAAGAACTTAAGAAATGAAGGTGTGATACCATCAAGTCTTGGTGACTCATTATTTCCCAAATTATTGATAGCTTCCATCAATTATTCTTTAGTAAACTCAACATTCAATATATTAAAATCAGATACTTCAATTTTTTATGACTAAAAACTTCGGGCCAATCAGATGATGTACATTTTCTATCCTTCCATTTATGACAAAAAACCTAAAAAAATAGCTTATATTCTATCTTGATCTTCAACCAAATTGTTAGTTTCATCTTTGATCTAATTTATCCACTTCCCATTACTTCTAGTTGATGCATAGTCATGAAAGAATTTGGAGTTTGTATCTTCCTCTTCCATTAATCTAGTCTTTGCTCTTTGATTCACCAAGTACCTAACTGGGCCAAAGTAACATTCAATTTTCGAACTTTACATCCGAGAAGCTTCAGGTCCTGCTGATTCATACCTCCTTCCGAATTTTCTTTCAATTGTAACTCCAAAATCTCCTTCTTCAAGTTCTATTTCAAATATGACAAATCCTTCAATTTGTTTTTGTTCCAATAATACAAAGACTTCAACATTATTTTCATCTTCCTTCGCAAAATTTCAGCTTCATTTCAAAAATTAGTTTTCCTCCACGATTTAAGAACAATATTCCAAGCAGTGGATAAGACTTTCATACATCTTCAAATTTGAAAATTTTGTGTTATGGTCTCGACATGTCATTAATCTTGAAGATAATAAGAGAATGATCTGACACAACTCTAGCAAGATGTCTCACCATAGCAAATGGTACATGCTGAAGAGCTATTGAATTTAATAAACATCTATCCAGCCTTTCCCAGATCCTTGAATTACCTTTTTTATTATTGCACCAAGTAAACCTTGGTCCAATAACACCTACATCATGAAAATCAGTGTTAGCTATAAAAGATCTTATTTCTTATGGACCTTGGAGAATATAAATCTCTTACCCCCCTCTTTTTGCCTTCCATGGACATAATATAATTAAAATCCCCTCCCACAACATAATGAATAGAACTAGGCAAAACTTTCTCATGAAAATCCTATAAACTCCTTCTGATATGCAAATCCTTACTCCCATAAATCGTAGAAACATTCCAACTATCCATATCAGAAATTTAGAGACAACTAAACACCAACTAAGATGACTCTTGAAAAACAACAAAACTAACATCAAACCTATTCCATAAAATAAGAAAACCTCCAGTAGTGCCATAAGTCGGATGATAAAAAAAATCCCATTTCTCCCCAATAATCCTATTGACATCCCTCCTATAAATACAAGATAACTTAGTTTCAACCAGACCAATGAAAATAACATCATTCTCTCATAATCTTCCTAAGATAAAGAGAACCCTCCCTTTTTTTGGGTCTTCCACAATTCCAAAATAAAAAGGGAGACATTAAGACATCGATGAGAAAAAGTCCCCAACTTCATGTCTACCACCCACTTCACCTTTCCTGTTCCTAGGAATATCCTCTATAGGTCCTAATGATTTAAGTTCTTTAGATTGTTTTTGTTTGCCACTTAAAGAACTTACAACATTATCTATAAGAGAGGGGATTTTTTATTTTTTATTTTTTTTACATAACAATTCATTGCATTAGAAACTGCACCATTGCCATCACAATGCAACACTTTTTTAGATGATAAAATACCACCACCCCTCGTATCAACAATATCTTCATTATCAAACCTCTCAGCAGTTTTAACAACATTAGCATCTAGATTTCCATCAAAATAAAGCTCTACATCATCCATAAATTTACTAGCTTTTTCAACAATAACAACAACTTTTCTGACTTCTTCGATCATAACAGACTGATCATCATTCATCATCAGAATAATTAACAATAGAAGAACAATTAACATTACAGGGAACATTAGAAAAATCAACATACAAATTAGTAAAACTTGGAACAACATCAGCTTGATAGTCATTATCTTCATAAAAATCAACCAGAGCATCAAATTTATTTGATTTAAACAGAGAAAGACAAAAAGCAACCTCTATCTTAGAATGAATTCCATCACCTACAACAATCTTACAAGCTCCCTCCTTCTGAATATGATCTCCTACCCCATTCTTTTCACAACAATTTACTTTAGTAGTAGAACTTTCCACAACCTTTTCCTTAAACTCAACCAGAGAGTCAGGATTCACAAAAGATTTATTCATCCCCCTCTTATTAAGATCTTGATTTCTAAAGGCTCTTCCTCTATTATTTTGAAACTTAATATGGATCCAAGGCCCATACTCACAATCCTCATGTGGGACTTTATTTGGATTACTACCATTCTTCTCAGGAATATCAGAAGTATGAATGGAACAATTCTTACTATTGGATTTGCTAGCAATACTCTTTTTAGCATGAGCTAAAACTTTAGGACATGAATTAATCTCGTGACCAATCTTACCACAATTGAAACAAAATGAAGAAATTTTCTCATATTAAATATTTTAGTAAAATCTAACACACATTCCTTCCACCCAAATACCTCCCGACAATTTAGAATCTAGGTTGATTCTCACACAAATTCTAGCAAATTCCCTTCTCCCCCATTTGAATATTTTTCCATCAAGTAACATCGGTGTACCAACCCTTGAAGCAATTTTTGTAATATTCACTTCATTCCAACATTGCAAAGGCATATGGGGAAGACGTATCAAAACTGGCGATGATAAACCTTTTAATAATAATAGTGAAAACATAGGTGTCCATTTATCAATTCCAACTATATGCCCACCCACATACCACGATCCTCCACTCAAAACTCCATCCATAGCTTCATTAGACTGGAAGAAACATAAAATCCAATATAAACCCAATGATGTTAAACAAAATCCTCCAAATTTACTCCATTGTCTCCTTAATTCCATACTACAACAAGGAAATGGAACATTTTTACCCAATACTTTCACAACCAACGAATTTTTCAAAACTTGAGCATTTGCACTTTCATTCTCAGAATTAAGTTTAATTACAATCCCATCATCTGATATCTCGATAGAGACAAAATTAGGATTAATTCTAATATGGGGACAAATATTCCATTGAATTAGCAGAGTTGTGAATATGCAATGAATTAACTAAATTCGCCGAACCACTGTTTTGATTTTTCTAACAATGTTCAACATGATTATCAGCAATATTAGCATCAACATGATTTATTCCAGAAGAGGAGTCATCAAATTTATGAGATAAATTCCCAATCACAGGCAAATTAGTGTTTGAAGAATTACCAAACATAAATATGCTAACTTTTAAATTCAAAACCAATGAAGAAGCTTCAAAGTCATTCATCTTTGGATTATGAATCTTCATACGTGAGTTATCCTTTGAAACCTTGGAATCTTCAGCAATCATCTTACCTTTTCCTTCAACTAGGGCATTTTGCTGAATAGGAGGATGAAATCCTTCTCTAATAACAAGAGAATAATTTTTTAAACGTACTTTTTCATCGGGTATCAACATATTATTCTTAATGCCTCCATTCCACAGTGAAGAGCTAAAATCCTTTGAAGATACTTGAGGATTAACAAAAGAGATGACAGTCGGCGAATGCCAGCGGCCTTCTTCCATCATACTAGAGGTCCCGCGAAAAAATAGGACAAAAAAAATTGAATTACAACACTTCTCGCTCTAGAACCGCTCAAAACTTCTCTCTCTTAATATCTATAAGTACCACTTGAGAGAGGGAACAATTGCATTACAATTATGATCCTTATTGGCAATTGTTGGGGTCAACCCATTTGCGGTAACAAACTTTGGCGTTGGTGATGACAAACATTGCCTTATTAACAACCATGAACATGATCATTGTTAACAATGATGGACATCAATTGTAGTTGTGATAGTAGGTATCGTTGATGCTAGCAATGACTTGCATGCACCTCATTGGTAACACCATGTCATATAATAGAAGGGCATACATAAAAAATAAGACTATATATATAGGGATCATCATAAACACACTTCAATTTCGTCTAAATGTTTGTTGGCCAAGCACAACTTATTTATGTGCTTACGCAGCTTACAATATCATCAAGGAGATTGCATTTTGTAACGCCTATTAAACATCACAAATGATTCATTCAATAAAATAAAAAAGATGCAAAATATTTGATATGTCGAGCGAAAAGACATTTTGAAATTGTGGATGTAGATATTGAAAAGCATTACATCTATGATTCCCAACTCAGATAAAAGATGAAGCATTAAAAGAAAAGTAAAGAATACTATGAGCATAATGTTAACAGAGTGAATATAAATAACACCATACCATAAAAATGTTGGATAAATCATTTTCGTTTTACTATATAAAGCATGAGACGGAGAGGTGTGTAAAATATGAGGGCTTACTAAATGTCCTACCACTTTGTCGATGATAATGGAAGGGATATTCATTTAGAGTGGAGCATCAGAAGTGTATTTAGAATCACATTGCCTTTCAGTCTAATAAAATGTTGCAAGGAGCTTCTAAAATATATCCAATTTTTTAAGGAGCTATTTGCATTACATCCAATAATGGTAAAAACCAATATAGACATTACTAGCTATACAGGAAGACCATAACTTTACACTCTACTCCAAATCCAAAGCATCCATTATGTAGGGGCAAGCAAAGCAGATCACATCCTTTCTAGGGTTTTATTCAGATAGCCTGCATTTGGGAGAAGGCAATCCTGATAATGGATCCACGTATGGAGCTTCCATGCTTGCAAACCAGAGCCTCTGTTGCCTCCTGCTCATTCTCAAAAAGAACCAAGGCTTGCCTCTTACCATTCACCTCTATCAGCTTAGTGTTCATTATAGTGCCATGCTCTAGTAGGTGAGCATAGATCTCATCCTCTCTACAGTCTAAAGGGAGAGCGGATACGTGAATCATCCTCGTTGGGGCGCAACAATGTCGGTAGTTCTTAATTGTACTGTTGTTAAATCGATTGAGGTTGGATCCGGCAAACTCACGGGTGTCAGGTGTAGGAGTGATGTTAGGATACTTGGAGGAAGTTAGTTCCAAATTCTTGCCAAACAACATTGCTCCCTGGATTGGATTCAAATTATAAACACTTATGAAGACCAAAATTACTAATAACCATACTTGTCAAAAATCATCAATATTGCTAGCTATAATTCAATGGTGTAGTAATTGCGATAATTTAGGGTTAATCATAAAATGTTGTGATCAAATTTAAATAATCATAAGTTTAGTTCTGCTATTAAAACAAATAAAAATATAAACATTATAAGGAAATCTAAACAAATCAATTATTAACATTTAATATTTCCATTTTCTCTTTCTCTTATTTATCTTTACAACCCAATTATGCCATTCTCATCATCATCTTTATTTCACTTCATTCATAGCATTCATGTCTGATAGATGTGTTATTTATTCATTGTTTTTTTTTTTTAATAAAGCACACGGACAACATATAGGAAGCATGTCATGCACTACACATGTGATCTTGAAAACATGTAAGGAGCTTGTCTACCACTACTTGGGCACATCAAAATAGTGCCAAATTTTAAAATTAAAAGCTCTTTCGTAGAATGAGCTTACTGTGCAAGCAAATGGATGTGCTATGGAGAAATTATATTCTTATGAGACATAAACTTCTCTTAGATATAATACAACATAAAACTCTTAATATTCATTTCAAAATTTATTACGTCAAACAGAAAATAATAGATTGTGCAATACTGGTTTAAATAAACAGCAGAAACAGCCGAGCAATAGAATTAGTGGAAAAATAGCACAAGGTGCTACATTTTGAATGATTAATACTGCAAACTATAGCAATAGATTGTTTTAAGTACCAAGAAAAACCATAGGTAAAATAATGAGTAAAATTTAATTTTTCTTATCCAAATTTAGAATAGGACTTATCAGTATTGGATTTGCTTTCAAGTGAATACAATCTATGACTAGCCAATCAAAATGTCTATTGCACTTATCCCAAGGTAAATCTAATAATAATTATAAAGTCCACTCCAACCAAATTTAAGTTCACCAAATTTCTCCTTAAAGACTATTATTAAAAAATAGCTAAACAAAAGGGGCTTAAGACAATTGAACCTTCAAGAAGCGCAAAGCTAACTCAGCTTGATTCCCGTCTGCCATCTGTACAAGTGCATGGTCTGGTTTGTTTCTTAGTAGCTTAATTCTCACAATGTTTCCATACATGGAAAATAAGTTAAAAAGCTTGTCCTCGTCAATTTTCTGCAGGCATAATTCAACCAGAGGGTTAAAGCAGTTTTCAAATATAAAATGAGAAATATATGCAAATAAGGGGTTCAGGGCCTTACCTCAGGATTTAAGTTAGTTAATAAGATAGTACTACGTCCATTAAGACCGCTCATTCCAGGGTGCAAAGCTCCACCAAAAGCAGCTGCAATTGCTGTGGCATTACCCATCTAAGAAACAATCAAGTTTCTCAAAATATATCTAAGTACAGAATAGGCTCAAATATATGTAATCTGATAAATAATAATGATTTCTAGCAGGTCTGAAAATTGTAGCCCAAATTTCAGTATGTAAGAGTCCACTCAAAGGCTTCAGGTCTTGCAAAAAACTGTCCAACAGTCATATGAGATTGATTCTGTGTGGTTGGCAAGAAGGAATAGGCTGTAATGGTGAAAACAACTATCTTAGATCAGGTCACAAGGTCAAAGGTCTAACAACTCAATAATTGCAGTCTTGGATCTTTAGTATGCTCAAAACCTTTCATCCATTTCCAAGCCCGGGCAATTCACTATAGGAAATGGTTAGGTTAGCAAGAGAGACTAGGTCTGAATAAGTAATCTAAAGTTTAAGGATCAAACTTCCGACTAGAGTCAAGTGCCCTAAGAGGAATTCAAAAAATCAATAGGAAAAATAAAATTTGGTACCCAAGGCAATCCATAGAATCCAAGCTCTCCGTTACAGCAAGAGACAGATGGTTTTCACCCTGGCAACTATCAACAATATTGATGTGCATTAAGTCGGCCAAAGAAAAAAGAGATTTTATTAGGCCAACCAGCATAAACCTATAACAACGAATGGATGTTAATGTAACCTAGGCTTAAAATGATGTAAAATTGTTATGAAACTAACTAGAAAATTTATCAAAAAAGAAAAATAATTGCAAATTCAGGATAACGAGGTCAACTTAAGGTTTGTCTGAAACTATAAGTATTGATGAAGGAGAAAGGATGGGCCATTAGAAAGGCGAATGCATGCAAATCCCCAGAGCAATTAGGAGGAGAGGGAGATGAGCCAAAGCCTATACACACAAACACGGGGCACGTCAATTATTAAAAATATAGGACAATGATACGAGTTGGAGATGGTACTATAATTTTTATGTCTTAAAAATAGCGGATAAAAATTGAATAAGTATATAATATTAAGGATAATTAAGAAATAATATGTCATTTAACTAAAATTCGTGCTTAAATGATTAATATTAGAATGTCAAAAGTCGAGCGTGGAGATCATGTTAGGCAACGAGAGGGAGTTGACAATGCTATCAAAAGTCGAGCATCTATGTCGTGCAAGGGCATTGATATGGAGAGAGAGTCAGCCGTCGGTCATTGATGTTGAGATGACGTTGGACAAAGATGAGATGTCAAGATGGCATGAGGGTGTGATTGTGGATATTAAAATTGTTGGTGTCGTGTGTCAATGTCAAAACAATATTAGACTTCACTTCAATACTGAGATGATTTTAAAACATTGATGTTATAACAAATATCATAAAGATGACATCATGCGTTGTTGTGAAACACTAGCTGTAACCCGGTAAAGAAAAATGAAGATGAAAATGCCTGGGAATAGGATATTGAGTGAGGGCGATTGATTTGGGGCTATGGAGAGTAAATAAAAAATTTAGTTTTTATTTTTTAATAAACATAATTTTGAAGTACAAAAAAATGTTTTAAAAAATTTATAAAATATTTAAAATGTGTGTCAAGCACGAATGTCAAATTAATTTTTAATATTATTTAAATTGGACACATTTTTTGCATGTCAAACACTATATACCTCTTTAAAAGAAGTGTCGGTGTATCATAGGCTTGAACACATTACCTTCTACAATTTTGTTTGCCCTAATCTCCAAAAAGAGGAGTATTTACAGACTTCTAATAACTCTATAAGCAATTAATAGTAACCTAATAAACACCACCTACCTCTGAACTATTTTTTTTTTGAAAAAAGCAAATAGCAATTAATATAAAAGAGAAAGCAAGGAACAAAGAGAGTCCCTACCGAGTACAAGCTATAGATTCCTTCTTCAAAATATTGATAAATGAAGAAGGAACCTCGTCAAGGACTAAATCATCCCAAAAGAAAGAAGAAAAAACTCCAAAGTTAGCACATATATCCGCTAACTTATTACAACTCCTATTGACATGATTGAAAATTACATAATAAAAATTATCCACAAATGAGAATTTTTCCATACCTTGGCCTCCTTTCTTGAAAGATTTATGAATAAGCTTTATCACATTCATGTTGTCGCTCTCTATGATAATTCCTTGAAATCCATGCATCCGATTCTTTAGCATTTCTTTGACAGAAGCTATGGCTTGATATTCCAAACTAGTAATATCCCAATGAAACTTTGATATGCCATAAGCTGCTATAAATCTTCCTTTGTAGTTTCTAGCCACTCCTCCAATACCTCCTTTATAAGAATGATATAATGTAGCATCTACATTCACCTTGATCCAGTTGGGTGGAGGAGAATACCAACGGTTTTCATACAGCAATTGCTGATTGGTACTCAACCTACCCGTTTTGATATATTTTGGAGTATTAAGAACTCCTAGATAACTCACCGCTTCAGAAGCTATGTAGATAGAACTTCTTTCCTTCTTCCCATGTACAATATTATTTCTATCCTTCCAACTAAGATAAACTGCATTGCAAATTAAAGTAGAGATAAAAGAGTTTTGTTTGGAAAGCCATTTATACATTTCTTCTTTATTTCCAAACAGAGGAATGCAAAATCCCCATTCATTCAAATGATGAACAACATCCACAATCTTTTTACATTTGCAAATTAGATGGCTAATATTCTCCTCCTCATTACAGTTTTTAGGACAGTTAACTTCCGTATGAATCCTTATGTGAGTTAGAAAACCATTAGTTGGCAAGGCGTTGTTCATGACTCTCCACCAGAAATTGTTTACTCTTGCACAAAGTTTAATTTTTTTCAACCACATCCATTGAGCATTGTCGTTTGATTTGTCTTCTTTTTGATTAGCAGCCATCTAAGTAATTGTCCTTCCAGATTCCATGTGTATGAGTTCAAATTGATCTTCAATTAGATCTGGATTTATATTAATATTTAGAATTAAATCCATCAGATCTTTACCAAAGTATTTCTTAAGATCTGTAATGCTCCATTGATTATCAGAAATCAAACAATCCACTTTAATAGCATCATTACCGATTTCGTGAGTGTTAACAAATGTAGGCCATTTGTTTAAGCTTTTATCCCAAATCCAAATGTCTTCAAAAACATCAATTGAATGACCATTTGAGACATTCCAACTCACAATATCTTTCAATGATTTGCTGCCATCTTTGATAATTTTCCATGCTGTAGAAATTGATTTGTTCCTGTTTTCTGCTTTCCAACAAGAACCATATTTTGGGAATAGATATTTATGCAATAAAGAATCATGATCCTTCATATATTTCCAAGCTAATTTAGCTCTTAATGGACCTGTTTTGCTCAAACAGGATTGAATCCCTCTACCGCCTTGTTCATAAGGATCACATAATTTCTTCCAGCAAACATAATGCATTCCCAGATTTTCATTTGATTTGTTCCATATAAAATTATGGCAAATCCTCTCCACCTCTTTAATAATAGATTTCGGCACTAAAGATACAGTAGAATGGAAAGAAGGGATTGAAAGAATGACATACTTAGCCATTGTGATTTTTCCTGATAATGAGAAAAATCTGGTACCCCAATTGTTAAGTTTCTTCATAATTTTATCCAACATGAATTGGAAATCTGACTTTGATAGCCTTTTAACAGACAATTTTGATCCCAAGTAATTGAATTCCTTTACTTCTTTGAAACCCATTATTCTTTTGATTTTCTTCCTCTTCACGATGTTGACTGCTTTTCCAAACAACATGCTTGTTTTATTTGTGTTCACCTTCTGACCAGTCCAGTCACAGTAAGTGTTTACAATCCCTTTTATTGTTCTAACATTTTTTATTTTAGCTTCAGCAAAAAAGATAATGTCGTCAGCATATAATAAGTGCGTGATTCTTGGGCTGATGCTGCTAACCCGAATACCAAAATCATCTTTTTCATTAATGGCATTGGAGAGGAGCTGAGAGCATAAAATAAAAAGACAAGGAGATAAGGGGCACCCTTGTCTAAAACCACATCTGGCTTTGATCCATTTGGAAGGAGTTCCATTAATTAAAATCAAAAATGTAGGATTCTGTACACATTCTAAAATAAGCATAGAGAAAAAATCAGGGAACTCAAAATATTTAAGAATATTTTTAAGAGTAGGCCATCCCATAGTTTCATATGCTTGCTTCATGTCTAATTTGATAGACACAAGCCCTTTATAGGCTTTTGAGAATCTGAACTTATGAATAAGTTCATTAGCAATCAAAATATGATCTTGAAGAGATCTTCCTTTAAGAAAGGCTGCTTGTTCAAGTGATATAAGTTTCGGGATAATACCTTCCATTCTGTTGAGAAGAATTTTGGTTGCAATTTTATAAACCGTGTTACACAGGCTAATTGGCCTATAGCTATCAGCAGATTTTGGATTGTTGATTTTTGGAATAAGAACAATCAACGTTCTCTTCCAATCCTTATTCATATTACCGGTTTGAAGAAATTTCTTTATAGCTTCCCAAAAATCAATTTTTATAATATGCCAATAATGTTTAAGAAAGGAATAAGTAATACCGTCTTCACCTGGAGAAGAACCTCCCGTTGTATTTTTGATAGCATTTTCAACTTCTTAAAAACTGAATTCTCTGTTTAAGCTTATTTTATCATCCTCATCCAAAACAGTTGTTTATTCGGCCAGCCTTCAAGCAAACACCTTCTATCTCGCCATTTATTTTCGAAGTATTGAACCAAAGTGTCATCAATTTGATTTTGATTATCCACTAGATTTCCATTGCCATCCTTGATGCAATGAATAAGATTACTGTTCTTTCTAGCACTTGCCATAGAGTGAAAGAATTTTGAATTCTGGTCTCCTTCTTCTATCCATTTAACTTTGGATCTTTGTCTCCACCATGTGTTTAACCTGGCCAAAGTAGAGTTGAGCTCACTGATTTTAAATTTCAGGATTGAATATTCATCCATTGAAAGCATACCAACTTCCGCTTCTTTAGTTTGGATCATAAGAATTTCTTCTTTGAGCAAGTCCTTCATGTGATTTAATTCTTTGTGCTTTGCCTTATTCCAAAAGAATAATGATTTGAGAGTTCTTTTGAATTTATAATTCAGAATTTATGCAGGAGATCCTGGGTCTCTTCTCATCCATGAATTTTTCACTATAGCATATGAAGCCGGATATGAAGCCCACATATCCTCGAATTTGATAGATCTCTTGATGTTTGAAGGAAAAACAAGTATGGAGTAGAATAGGACAGTGATCTGACGCTATTCTAGGAAGATGTTTTGTAACCATATATTGATTGCAGTTCATTGCAGCAGCATTGACCAGAATTCGGTCTAATCTTTCCATGATCCTCTCATTACCTTTCTTATTATGGCTCCATGTTAATCTAGGACCCATAAAGTTCAGCTCATGAAGATCATTTGCTGTCATAAAGTATTTCATTTTTCTCGGTCCTATAAAGAATGTAAATTTTCTGCCACCAATCTTGTCTTCTTTAGCCAAAAGACAATTGAAATCTCCACCAAACACCAAAGGCCAATCATTGGTGATGTGTTTTTCCAAGCCATTCCAAAGCAACCTTCTATTGTGCACTTCTTTGCTACCAAAAATAGTAGCTACTCTCCAATTTCCTTTGTTCTTGATCTCCAAATCACCTAAAATGAATTGAGAAGAAAACTCAATCAAATTAAATTTAGCTTGACTGCTTCTCCACATAACCAGGATGCCTCCAGATAATCCAGCAGAAGGCACAAAGCTGTAATTCCACCCATTTCCAATCATATTTTCCACATCTTTATTCTCAATAGTGACTAGTTTAGTCTCCAAAAGCCCAACAAAAATAACATTTTGATCTTTAACCACCTCCTTGAGGTAGAGAGAAGCCTTTTTTTTCTTAGCTCCTCTACAATTCCAAAATAATAAGGAATTCATTTGTGGATCAATGGGGAAATACTTCCCCCTTTCTCCTTAGCAACTTCTTCATTTTTCCTTCCCCTTGTCTTCAGGCTGATAGGTCCCATGTTCTTTAACTGCTTTGTGCCTTTCTTCTTTACCGTAGATGAATTACCTTCAATAGCTTTAGAAACCCTAATAGCTGCCTCTGTTTGAGATTCTTCATGTTCTTTTGGATTTAAACAATCCTCTATTATTTCTCCTTCCTCTGCTATGTTACTCAGAATTTCAAATTTATTGGTAGAATCTGGAATTTTGATCTCCGAAACCTTTTCAGGTCTTATAACATCCACGTTGCAGCAGAAATCTACAATATTAGCAGAATTATTAACCTCTTCACTTGTTTTATGATTCATACTAGAATCAATTTGTTTTAACAGAAAATTCCCAACAGACTCCCTGCTAGAATTGTTTGTTATGACAGCTTAGAGAAACCTTCTACGGTAGATTTAGCTTTTGTATTTTCCTTGATCCCAGGAAATTTTTTATTGATCTTCTTAGTATTGTAGTCCACCTTAATCCAAGGACCATAACCTTCTCTATCAATATCTTTTTTCCCATTATCAGTTTGACCCTCTTTTAGGCAGATTTCCCTGACCTCTCCAGTTTCTTCTAATCCTGCACTGATTGAGTATTCTTTTCCTGGAATCGGTTCATTTGCTGAAGCATTCTTCAAACATTCCTCCCTTAAGTGCCCTATCTTACCACAAATGAAGCAAAATGTAGGTAGCCTTTCGTATTCAATGTTTTGATAAAACTTTCCCAGCTCTCCTTCAACCCAAACTCCCATGGGTAGCTTCTCATCTAGTTTGATTCTCACGCAGACTCTTGCGAACTCTCTTATGGACCACTGGAACATGTTGCCATCAATCAAATAAGGGATTCCCACCATGGAAGCAATTCTGCATATGTTCACTTCGTCCCAGCAATGAAGTGGAAGGTTTGGCAACCGGATCCATATTGTGGCTGTAAGACCTTGAAGTGAATTAGGTGAGAAAGTTGCTGACCATCTCTCCATTCCCACTATGTTCCCATTGACGTACCAGGGACCTGAAACCATTATTTCTTCAAGAGCTTCCTGATTCTCAAAGGCACAAAGCACCCAACCTAGGCCTAGTTGGGTTAAGTGAAATTTTTCAAATCTTGACCACTGTCTCCTTAACTCAATGCTAATGACATTGAAGGGAATGTTGTTACCAAATACTTTTATAACCAGAGACTTTTTCAATCTATTAGAGTTATCAATCTCTTTTCCCACATGAAGTTTGACAGATCCGTCTTCTTTAACAAAATTGCTTCCGAAATCAATTTCAGATACTTTAATGTTGTCCTTCTTCTTCAAAGCATTCAGACCCTGTTTTTTAGTAGCAGGCTTTGGATCAACCACATTGTTTCCTTGAATGCAATTCCCTATATCTCCAGATTCACATTCCCTTACTATGAACAGATCAGAGCTTCGAATAGTCTTGTCCACTACTTCATGTTCTTTTGACATCTTATTAACTTCTTCTGAAACCAGATCAACCGCCATCTGATTGACATTCTGATCCTCATTCAAAAACTTCTTAACCCCTTCTGGCGCATTTATACAAAAAGATTGATTACAATCCTCTGTTTGGATCAGATTAACCTTTTGTTGAATTGTTCCTTGTTTACAGAAAGATTTCAAACTGGGATCTTCATAGAGAATTTGTTTACCTTTTCCAATACATTCAACGATCTTCTTTTTTTCTTCAAAAGCTCCTTTCTTGATGATCAAAGGCCTTTCTTTATTAAAACGAAACATATTTTCCTTCTCATGAACAACGTCTCCAAAGGCAGGCGGAGATGAATCAAACTGTCGCAAGATCTTTCTTGATGATGCCAGAGATTGGCGGAGGTTGGCTGGAACACCGGAAGCCAGAGTCCGGTGATCCTCCGATGCCATGAACGTTGAGCGGAAAAACCGCAAACGAGAATTCAAAAATCTTCTTCAACCGGAATTAACGGATCTTCCCTCTCCTCGCGTCCCAGGGAGACCACCTATGATAATAAATGCACTAATGCACTAACACATCCATTAAATTTATCCTAATGTTACTCATCCCTTCACAACGGCCTTGCTCTCATGGTCCAACAAACTGAGCAAGATCAAGTGGAAGCACTGGTCGTTGGTGCTTGCGAGTTCAAGCAAGACTTGAACAAGTGGAATCTAGCAAATGGTTGGAGGTCTAAAGGAAATTTTAGATCTGGCTGGGGGAGTCCAAATCTTGGTAGTGTAGTAAGGATTGATGCAACCTGGTGGTGGGAAGCCCCATAGATGTTGGGTGCCAAAGAGTGACAAAGACACAAATCTATGTTCGAGATATGAAGTAATGTCAGGCAGTGACAAAATGCAGAAAGTGGATGTTAGTAGAGGACCTATGATGCACAAACACGGACACGGCAACACGGATACAACACGACACGGACACAGGACACATCAATTATTGAAAATATAGGACACGGACACGGGTTGGACACGGTATTATAGTTTTTATATTTAAAAAATAGTGTAAAAAATTAAATAAGTTTAATTTTAAAAATAATAAGTCATTTAACTAGAATTTGTGCTTAAAATGATTAATATTAGGATGTCGAGAATAAAACCTAGATGCAGTTTATCAGGCACCTAAAGAGGAGATGAAAATACCTTCACTGCCAAAGAGAAATGAAAATGAGAATATTCGATGAATGGGTATTAAGTGTAGACGTTGATTGGAGTTGTGGATAGGAAATAAGAAATTTTGTTTAAATCCCTCCAAATACAAGAAATTATATTTTAAAAATTTCATAAAATATTTAAGATACGCGTGTCGGACACGTGTGACCAATTTCTATTTAATATTTTTCTAATCAGACACATTTTAGGCGTGTCCGACACGTGTCGGAGGAGTCTTAGATGAGTGTCGTGTCGGATACGTGTCAGACACTGCACGCCTCTTTGAGGAGAAGTGTCGGTGCATCATAGTAGAGGACTTGATGATGTTAGATTTGATAGTGGAAGAATAGATATAGGAGATAGGTGGATTTGAATGGAGAAGGCAAAATTAATGAATTTGCGACTAAATCCACCGATAGCAGAAGGATCTACGTGATCTATATCAGATGATGGGGTTGAAAATCAATGGATCTATTATAAAGTTGGACACCCTTAGTGAAGGTAGATCTGAAAAGTGGAAGCACCAAATAATAACCTAAGAGTCAACTTCTTTACTATTATGACCAACATCAACATACTTATAAGCCATTAAATTTATTCCCAACTTAATTGCATTGCAGACTTATTTAGATCTAATCGAATTCTACGTTGCATTGCAGGACTTATTTTAGATCTAATCAAAATCCAATAAAACGTGTTATAGCCACAATAATAATCCATGCTCAAAAAAGAAAAAAAACTCATTTAGAAGTTTGCATTCAACTGCTCAGATTTTATTAATTTGAAATTGTCGCATAAGTTGCATACAAAACTTAGTTGCAAAACAAAATTGAAAAAATTGTAATGGCATTAACAAGTGTTGCTCAAAAGGTTGGGCTTGGGGTTCTAAAATCCCATCCACTTCTTGGCTCCATTAAGAAAATTGCCTCAAAATTTCAAAGGGAACTAAGGTCTGTAAATTAAAAGAATGGGATTGTGGCTGCTTAAAGGATTTAGTTTATGTAAAATATAATAGAACATTGATTCGGAGATACAAGCATCATGATGTGATTGTTCCTATTTCTTTGACCGAGATAGATGATGCAAATGAGTGGCTAACAGGAAAATTAGATGATGAGTCTAATGAATAAAATGACTTTATTGCTAAAGAGGAATATTTAACTTGGAAAAGTGTTGCTAAAAAGTTATTAATATTTATGATAAAATCTACAACATTCGAGAGAGATCTAAAGGAAAAGAGAATGAATCTTCATTTAAACATAACGATGTTACTATTGAGAATGAGTATGAGGGTGATGAAGAGGACTTTAAAGTAGGAGACAATGCTTGTGAAGATAACGAACTTTTTGACATTTGCTGATAATTATAATTCCCAAGAGAGAGAGAGAGAGAGAGAGAGAGAGAGAGGAGTCTGGGAGGCCTTGCTTGCGTGCGGCTTATGTCCGAGAAATACCCATCCACCGACCTTGCCCGCATCAAGCTCCTTCACATGAAATTGTTCGTGCAGAACCCTTGCTCATGCGACCTCCCGTCTGCACGGAACTCCTGTCTGACCTCATTCAGGCCCTCAACCCGATCATCTAGGAGTTTCGTCACCCTTAGTCATTGGATCATCCAAAGTCGGTGATGTCTTCTCTTTGTCGAGTGGAGGGAGAGAGAAGTAGAAGAGCCTCTCAAGTGTTTGGAGATTGAAGACCTGCTGTGCAAGGCTTCTATTCCTCCCTCTTTCAACTCTGGTGAGTTCGTAGAGGTCAAGGAAGTTTTCAAAGAGCAGTTTGGAGACCATAGCGGAGCTTGGACAACAACTTTAGAACTTGGACAACAACTTTGGAGCTTGGACAACAACATGGACAGCAACTTGGAACTTTGGACAGCAACTTGGAGCGCTTGGACTGACCGGGTGAGATAAAATTCTTCGCTACTCAGAGCCTTTGATGTGTGGTTGACATCCCCAAGCCCTAGATCCTTTAGAAACTATTGACCTCTATAACAGAATAAAAAAATATATCTTCGCTACTCAGAGCCTTTGATGTGTGGTTGACATCCCCAAGCCCTAGATCCTTTAGAAACTTTTGACCCCTTTAACAGAAAAAAAAAAATATATATA